>NW_006921941.1:562531-577874 GCF_000298275.1 Orycteropus afer afer | reverse complement strand
TTTGTTTTGATCTTTTTTCTGATTGATCCCTTTCCAAAGAAGTATTCAGGTATTTGTCTTCAATCTCATTAATTCTGTCTTCTGTTGCATCAGTTTTACTCTTTTGCTCTTCCAATGTGTTATCTGTTTCTGACAGTTTAGTATTAATCTTCTGGATTTTTATCTGTAGATTTAGAATAATTTCTAATTTTTCATTTATTTTATCATTTTGTTCTTGTATTTTCTTCCAAAATTCTTCTAGAGTTTTGTCTGTGTTTTCCTTGGTCTGTCTCTGCATCCTTTGAAGATACCTAAATATAATTCTTTTGAATTCCTTACCAGAGAGTGCCAATGCTGCTTCTTCCTCAGGGGTGTGTCCTGGGTCTGTATCTTATTCCCTTGTTTCTACCACTTTATCTTGCTTCTTTGTGTGGATTGTCGTGGTCTGTTGTCTCTGAGACATCGTGGCATTGTTGTATGTAGATCTCTGTTAACTGTTTGTGAAGAACAGCCAACGGTGAATTAGGCTCTTCTTTGTTTGTTGTTTATTGTTGGCCTGTTGGTGGAGAAGGAACTGGTGGCTGTCACTCAGTAAGTGAAGCTGCAGGAGGTTTGAGTATAGTTGCGTTGTATGGGGACTGGTGCTGTCTTCCACTCAGTTAGACAAAAATAACAATTGAATAACCATCAAAAAAGTAAAAGCAAATGGACAAAACATACACCATGTAATCACACAGGAACAGTAAGTAAAAAAAGTAAAGAAGGGGGAAAAAAACCAAAAAACAAAAAAAACAAGCAGTATCTGTGGAGAGGGCAATAAGAGAAAAAAGATAGAGAAGGAGAATAATGAATTAAAAAATGGGAAAAAGGCAAAAAGAAAAACAAGGAACAGAGTTAACTATGAGAAAGAAAAAAAAATTGCAACCAGTAACAGGCAAAAGAAAAAAAGCTGAAAACTAGAATCTGGGAGGGGAAGAATAAAGAATAATAGTAAAAAGGACAAAAGTAAAAATAATAATAATAGTAGTTTTAAAACAAACAAAAACATAAAACTAAAAAACAGAAAAAAGGAAAATAAAATGCATCATGGCAGGGCAATCAGGCTCGTTTTGAGCACACAGACTGGGATGGCCGCAACTCCGTTCACCAAGAGGGTGTGGGGTATAAGAGTAATAAGGTGAATGTTCCACCTTTCTTGTTGTCCTTGTCTGGATTGTGCTTGCGGTTCCTGGCAAGTGGAGCCTGTTCTGAATTCCTTGGAATCTGGGAGAATGCTGTCACTTTGAGTATCCAAAATAGTCAAACTGCTTGTAAACATTCAAAATGGCTGCATCCTCCAGACAGGTAAAAATGCACAGCTCAGCCCGCCTTCTCTCTGCTGCTTCCCCTTTTATTCTCCAGCTACCAGAGCAGTCCTCCGTGCAGTCCCTGGCTAGCGGGGCTCATTTTTAGGTTAATTCTTAGGTCCTACCACCACTCAGCAACAACCAAGCTGTCTGTGCTGTCAGGATCACTGCCAGACTTCAGCTCCGTTTGTCTCCTTTTTTGGTGTTTTCATGCAAATTCTTCTGCTAGTTGAAGTTTAGTCCACTTCTATGTCCTTCCCTTCAAGGCTCAGGGGTCCAGGTTTATCTTCTGTATCTGTGTTCATTGGTTCCCCTTTTCTTTGTTGAAGAGGGTCTGTGGAGTCTTTCTGCCTATTCTGTCATCTTTATTCTTCTGTTTTTAATCTTTATGAATTATTCTAAGGATTACAACATGCATCCTTGACCTATTACAGTCTAATTTAAATTAATATTTTTACTACTTCTTTAACATTGCTATGGCCATACAATACTTTATTTTCATTTACCCGCCCCCTCCTCTTATAGGAGCACTGGTGGTATAGTGGTTAAGGCATTTGGCTGCTAACCAAAAGTTCGGTGGTTCGAACCCACCAGCCATTTCACAGAGGAAAGATGAGGCAGTCTGCTTCCATAAAGATTTACAGCCTTGGAAATCCAATTGGGGTTTCTGTGAGTTGGAATCGACTTGATGGCAATGAGTTTGGTTCTCCCACATCTTAACCTATTTCTCTCATGAATTTTAATTTCACATGTAATTTATTCCCTGGAAGACATTATCATTATTTTATAGAGTCAGCCAAAAAAAACCATTTTTTTGTTTATCCTTTTGGTTGACTTTTATTTCCTCCTGCATTTCTGTGTTTCATTTTCACTTCCCTTTTGGCATTTCTTTTAGTGCAGGCCAACTGCTGGCAAATTCTCTCTCTTTTTTTTTTTTTTTTTGTATGAAAATGTTTTCGTTTTGCCTTAATTTTCAAAGGGCATTTTTACTGCTTTTAGACTTCTGGATTGGTATTTATTTATTTTTCCAGGTTCTTAAAGATTAGTCAGTTGTCTTTTGATGTGTCTTTGCTATTAAAAAAGTCAGCTCTTACTCTTATTGTGGTTCCCTTGAGCTCTGATTGCATAGTGCCTAAGGCATTTGACTGCTAACCAGAAGGTTGGTGGTTCAAACCCGCCAGCCACTCCTCAGAAGGAAGGTTGGACAATCTACTGCCGTAGTGATACTCCCTTGGAAACCCAAGGAGGAGTCACTATGAGTCATATCCGACTCAATGGCAGTGAGGTTTAGGTTTTGAGGACAATACTACCTTCTCTGCAGACAACTTTTAATGTTCTCCCCTTTGTTTTTGGTTTTAAGCAGTTTAACTTAGAGAAGGTTTTGTTTATATTCATCCTGTTTGCGCTTTGCAAGGATCGAAACTGTATAACCTTTCATTAATTTTGGAAAACTCTTTACTGTGATATATTCAAATATTGCATCTGCCCTATACTCAAAGATGAGGCTCCTTTTCAGGGGACTTACAGATTAAAAACTGTTTCTGTAATATCAGTAAGAGTTTATTTTCTTTTTTTTTTTACTCTCATCCTCACAGGGAAATAAGTAGAATTTCCTAGAGGTTACATGACTTGTGATGGCGTCTTGTTTTGATGTTTATTGGTATATATGCTTGTGTGTTCTTACATTTAAGTTTTTTTCAGCTTTAATTTCTAATGTGATGGATATGAATAAATAGAAACATATGAAGAAAAGTTTATAAAGACCTTAATATTTTTTAGTTGTGAAAATACCCTAAGACCAAAAAAATTGAAAATTGCTGGGAATTCTGTTTTCCATGTCTTACATGCTTCTGTATTCTCCATTATTTTCTGTGCTCCAGTCTGGATATTTTCTATTGACTTGTTTTCACCAGTCCTCTCTTTCTAGTCTACCTTACTCTGAAAGCAGAATGTGGAGGTTATTGATGAGTATCTTTAATATCACATGCAAGTAAAATTTTTCTGAAGATAATTAAAAAATGGTTGGAGCTGCCCAAAATTCAAGCCACATTCAGAAGAGGGTGCTGAATGAGGGATATCACAGCTGTCAGATGAGTCTTGCCTGAAAGCAAAAAATACTGTGTTGATCATAACAAATTATGGATAATATTGTGAAGAAAGGGAATTCCCGAACACTTAATTGTGCTCATGAGGAATCTGTATATAGATCAAGAGGCAGTTGTTTGAATAGAACAAGGGGATACTGCATGGCTTAAAAATCAGGACAGGTGTACGTCAGGGTTGTATCCTTTCACCATACTTATACTGTCTGTATGTTGGGCAAATAATCAGGAACCTGGACTATATGAAGAAGAATGTGGCATCAGGATTGGAGAAAGACTTATTAACAACCTGCAATATGCAGATGACACAGCCTTGCTTGCTGAAAGTGAAGATGACTTGAAGTACTTATTGATGAAGATTAAAGACTATAGTCTGCAGTATGAATTACACACACCTCAATATGAAAAAAAAAATTCCTCACAGATGGACCAATAAACAACATCTTGATAAATGGAGAAAAGATTGAAGTTGTCAGGGATTTCATTTTGCTTGGATCCACAATCAACACCCATGGAAGCAGCAGTCAAGAAATCAGACATTGTTTTGCACTGGGCAGATCTGCTGCAGAAGATCTATTTAAAGTGTTACAGAGCAAAGATGTAACTTTGATGACCAGGGTGTGCCAGATGCATCCATGATATTTTCAATAGCCTCATATGCATGTGAAAGCTAGACAGTGGATAAGTAAGACTGTAGAAGAATTGATGCATTTGAATTGTGCTCGTGGCAAGGAATACTGAAAATATCATGAACTGCCTGAAGAAAAAACAAATCTGTCTTGGAAGTTGTACAGCCAGAATGTCCCTTAGAAGCGAGAATGGCTAGAATGGTCATTTTGTTAGAAGGGACTAGTCTTTGGAGAAGGACATCATGGTTGGTAAAGTAGAAAGGTCAGCAAAAAAGGGAAAGACTCTAAAGAAGATAGAGTGACACAGTGACTGCAATGATCGTCTCAGGTGTAGTAAAGATTAAGAGCATGTTGCAGGACTGGGCAGTGTTTCCTTCTGAGTCAGAGCTGATTCTAATGGCACCTCACAACAACAGTTCTCTCTTGCTGATAAACCCATTTGTGGAATTTTTAATTTTTAAAATGATATATTTCAGTTCTGAAATTTTCACTCAAATTTTTTTTTGAAAATTTAGGTTGTAAAGTCTCTGGTGAATTTTGCATTATTCTGTTTATTTTCGTCAAACCCCCCCCCTTTTTTTTTAATTGTTGTTGTTGTTGTTGTTATGTGCCGTCGAGTCGGACCTGACTCATAGTGACCCCTCCTTGGGTTTCCGAGGCAGTATCACTACGGAAGTAGATTGCCCCATCTTCCTTCCGAGGAGTGGCTGGTGGGTTTGAACCACCAGCCTTCTGGTTAGCAGTCAAGTGCCTTAGCCACTATGCTACCAGAGCTCACATATTAATCATAGCCATTTAAAGTCTTTGATAAATTCATTATTTGGATCATCTGTAAATCTTGATTTTCAGTCATATGATGTTGTCTCATGTCATATTTGGTAATTTGGACTGAATGAGGATAAAAGATTGGGGGAGTTCTGCAGGACATTACCTTCCTTAAGAGAGGATTTTCCCTTTTCTTTGTTAGGCAAGTAGAATGGTGATAATCGCCTTAATCTAGCCAGGGACTGAGCTGGCTAAATCCAGGGTTGGGTTTTGGCAAGGTTATAGCTGCTTTTAGAAGAGTCCTGGTGGTTTAATTGTTAAAGCACTCGGCTGGTAACCAAGAAGTTGGTGGTTTGGACCTATCAGTGACTCTGTTGGAGAAAAAGATAATGATCTACTCCCATAAAGATTATAGGCTATGTAACCCTATGGGGTAGTTCTTTTCTGCCCTATAGGGCCTCTGTGAGTCAGAATTGACTTGATGGCATTGACTTTGATTTTTGGATTATGGCTGTCTTTGATTCATTACATTCTTGGGATTGGCCCTTCAGGTATTCCAGAGAGCTTGGATGGATAGTTAGGACCTCTTCCCTCAGATGGATCCTGAATCCTAATCTTTATTTCCTCCATACTTTGTTGTTGTTATGTGCCGTTGAGTTGGACCCAACTCACAGCAACCCCTCCTTGGGTTTCCGAGGCAGTATTACTATGGAAGTAGATTGCCCCATCTTCCTTCTGAGGAGTGGCTGGTGGGTTTGAACCACCAGCCTCCTGGTTAGCAGTAAAGTGCCTTAGCCACTATGCTACCAGAGCTCCCCCTACACACTTTAAGACTACCTAAAACTCTGTTCTGGGAGCTCTGGTAGCATAGTGCCTAAGGCACTTGACTGCTAACCAGAAAGAAGGCTAGCAGTTCAAACCCACCAGCCACTTCTCGGAAGGAAGGTTGGGCAATCTACTTCCGTAGTGATACTGCCTCAGAAACCCAAGGATGGGTTGCTGTGAGTCGGGTCTGATTCGATGGCACATAACAACAACAAAACTCTGTTCTATTTCTGTCTTCTTGCTTTTTTTTCTTAGCCTCTTGCCTTGCAAAGCTTAAGAATTCAGCAAATATTTGGAGAAAGAAAACCAGAAAAGTCCGTTTCTTTTCATTTTTTCCTCTCTAGAATTCTTAGATATCTCATTTATATCTTCAGCCCTACAAGACTATCAAAAGTTGTTTTCTCTATCTCTTTATCATTATTTTATACATAATCCTTTATTGGGAACTTTTTTGGCAAATACCCTGAGGGGAAAAAGTGAATAAAGAATGTTAGGTAACCCTTTTAGATGATTTCCCCTTCTTCTGACTTTTGTTCCATTAATTCCTGGTTGCCCCAGCAGCTCTATAAATCAGCCAGGAAAGAGCATCACCGCTATGTAGGAGGCATGAAGTGGTATCAGTTCAGGTTAGAGCAGGATGAAGGAGAACTTCAAGAGAGAGGTTTCCAGGAAAAGGTAGGATTCCAATAGGAAGAGAAAGGTAATCTCACCATACAGCTTGGCTTAAAGGTGAAGAATATCGATATTGTCTAAATAACACAAATGTTGTTCATTGATTTTCAAAGACAATATATGGACAAAGCATAAAATATGATTGTGAGTACAGAACAAAATGGATATATTGTGAACCATGTCAATGTAAATTTGTTTTAAGAAGTTGGGAGAAGGTAAGGAAGAGAGATAAAGAGAAAATAAGGGGAGGTAAAGCTTAACTTTGCATAGTTGGGGTTCAAAATAATCTACAGTTAATGATACGAGAAATAAAAGCATAAATATATCATTTAAGTTATAAAAATAATCTTTAGAAAAACTAAAAATAGTGTTCTAAGTATATTTAGATGAAGGAAAAGAATGGCATTGTATGATGAAGTAAGTCTTGATAGATTATAGCAGGAAGTAGACAATGTATGTTATTGTTAGGTACCGCTGAGTCATTTCCAGCTCACAGCCATCACATGTGACAGAGTAGAGCTGCCCCATTGGGTTTTCTAGGCTGTAATCTTTACCAGAACAAGTCACCAGGTCTTTCTCCTGAAGAGTTGGTTAGCAAGGGAGTGCTTAACCATTGTGCCACTAGGGCTCCTTAGACAATTTCCAAGACTGAGAAAATGAAAACAGCAATATAACATTATTCAAAGATATGGGCATACTTTATTATTCTCATCTTTGTGTTCTTTTCTTTTGTTGCTGTGTACTTGCTCTTTTTTTCTTTCTTTCTTTCTTTCTCTTTCTTCTTATTTTCCTTAAGCATGCTGGATTAATTGAATACATTTTAGGATTCTATTTTATTCCACTATTGGCTTTTTTTTTTTTTTTTTGAGGTACCATGTACCATTTTCTGTGGTCTTTATTTGTTTCTGTAAACCCAAATTTTGACCTGATTTAATTTTCTGTTTTTTCCTAAAGTGTTCATTTAATGTTTCTTGTAGTAAGTTCTGCTGGTGACAGATATTGTCTTAAGATTTTGTATATCTGAAAAAAATTCTTTTCTTTAGTTTTTGCAGGATATGTTTGCTGAATATAGAATTCTAAGTCTGCAGTTTGTTTTTCTTCAGTGTTCTAAAAATAATCTTTCCATTGTTATCCTGCTTACATAATTTGAATGAAAAGTCTGCAGTAATTCTTTGTTTCTTTGTATGTAATGAGTTCTCCTTTCTGTTTGTTTTTAAGATTTTTTTCTTTGTTACTGGTTTTCAGCAACTCCAGGAATTTGACTAATCCAATTCCACATTGACAATTCTTTTCTTTTTCATTGCTAAACTGTACAGACCCAATTATATTAATTTCTGTACATGTATAAAATTACCTTTAATTGTGATTTATTTGTATCTTTTCTTAGTCATTGCAGTATGAATTCCCTCAAAGGGAAACATTCTTTTTATTTGTTAGTAAATTCCCAGTAAATACTTATTAAATGAGCCTATGTTGGTAAAAATCCAACCACCCAGTATGTTGTTGTTATGTGCCGTCGAGTCGGCCCCGACTCATAGCGACCCCTCCTTGGGTTTCCGAGGCAGTATCACTACAGAAGTAGGATTGCCCAACCTTCCTTCCGAGGAGTGGCTGGTGGGTTTGAACCGCCAGCCTTCTGGTTAGCAGTCAAGTGCTTTAGCCACTATGCTACCAGAGCTCCTCACCCAGTATAGACTATATATATACACACACACACACACACACACACACACACATATATACCATATATACATACACATTTTAATTATTAATTAATTTTATTTTTGCAGTGTTTCTTCCCCTTCCATCCCATCCCTGGTAACCAACAAAGAAAGTTTCCTTCCATATATAAACCTTTCCTTGACTTTTTACAGTAATGAACTAATACAATATTTGTCCTTCTACGATTGACTTATTTCACTCAGCATAATGTGCTCCAAGTTCATCCATGTTATGTGTTGTTTTGCAGATTCTGTATTATTCTTTAGGAGCTCTGGTAGCATAGTGCCTAAGGCACTTGACTGCTAACCAGAAGGCTGGCAGTTCAAACCCACCAGACACTCCTTGGAAGGAAGGTTGGGCATTCCTACTTCTGTAGTGATACTGCCTCGGAAACCCAAGGAGGGGTTGCTATGAGTCGGGGCTGACTTGACGGCACATAACAACACAAACACATTATTCTTTAATGTTGCATAGTATTCCATTGTGTGTATGTACCATAGTTTGGTTATCCATTCTTCTGTTCATGGGTACCTAGGTTGTTTCCATCTTTTTGCTGTTGTAAATAGTGCTATGATGATATAGGCAACATTTTTGAAGTTTCTGAGAAAACTGTTTCTACTTAGCTTGCTGTGGTCACTTATTTTATTTTATTACTTAGTAGACAAATATTTCAAACCTTTTAGAAGTTTATTTATTCTAGTTTGGTACATCTTGAACATTTAAAAACTGTTTCCTTCATTAAGTAAATAATCAAGTTATTCCATAGATTGGAGAAGTAGATGTGGTAGTGATATTTCACAGCTTTGGGAGAGGTGACCTAAATATAACCTTTTAGAGAAGTAATTTACTGGTAAGCAAACTTTGTTTCTACAATGATGATTCAGGCCATATTAGATCATCACTTTGTTACCTTCTGAGTTGACTGGTGTAGGGTACCAGATTCTCCAAATAAGTTATATGATTTAGACCATATTGACCTAAAGATAATGAGTAATGAAAATAGGCAAAAAGCTTCAGGTAGATACAACTTTTAATCATAAGCCAATTTCTAAAGAAAGACAGTTTGCTTTCCCCATAGTTAGCCATCATAAGTCTTTTTCATTTCTTTGTGTTGAACCATTTCTCCAATCTTGGTAACCTCTTTTTCTAGATTGATGTGTCTTAATACGTTAAGCTTTATCCTAAAAAATTTACATTATTGCATATCTTTCACCAACCATTGGTTTATGATTTAGTTTTGGTACTACTCATTCTTTTAATTTATATTTTGATTTGTTTAGGACCATTTTACCTTGATCTGTATAGATCAAGGTTGTTTCAAGTTTTACTTTTATCTTTCAGAGTATTAAAATAAAATTTAATTAGTATGATTTATGTAATTGAACATATATTTGATTTCTTGGTCCAGGTAAAAAGTAAAGTTATTGAATGGAATGGACACTAAAATGCTTCCATATGGAGACAGTTAATGACAATGGTGAGATCTTAAATTAACACTGTGATTATCCCTACACTAAGACTGACTCTGATATGGCAGAACAGTGCTTTGGCAGTATGATCCAGATCATTGGTTCTGAATGCTACATTTGAAAATGATTTCTTTGTGGAACATATGTGATCTTGGAATTGTGAATTTTCTAAAAATTTCTTTTTAAGGGACAAAGCATAATGAGAGGGAGAGTAAACAAAATATTTTGTTTATAATTTGTTGTAAAGATGATTTATTATAGTTTAATATTAAATAGCTCTGGAGCCCTGAATTTATCTCACTTGGTTCTAACTGGTGTTTGTCTCTGACACATGGTGTGAATCAATTGTCCTTCCAACTTGAAAGAACAGAGAGCTCGCTTGACGCAACTCCTTTGTTCTAGGGAACTGTTTCCATTGTGCCTTCAAAAGAGAGGGACATTAAAAGCTTTGGCTCATGACAAGTTCTGTTCAAATTGGACACTGTTGGGGGTGGGGCTGAGTGTTAGGCTGAATATTAACGTTTTAAAGCTTTCTACTTGATTTTATGTGATTAAAGGTTTCTATTTCCCCCTTAAAAAATGGAAGCAAGAAGATCTCACAGTTTTATAAGTTGGTGCTTTCTGGGGTTCTTCTTTTGAACCTAGAGTTGCTTGGGTTCCTGCCCTTCCCCAGAGTGAGTTTTCAGATCTGAAAATTTTTGTGTTCCTGCTTAACAAAGGGAACAGTGGAAGGTTGAATGACAAATTTACTGTCTGAAACAATCTCAAAAGACTGGCAAAATGGACTACAATTATGATAGGTAGGAAATTGTAGATTCAAAATACTAAGTGAATGAGTGTGAAAAAAACTGCTGTTATGAATCAGTTCTACCTTGTGGCAACCCCAGATAAAAACAAGAGTTTATGTGATGCTCAAACTGCTGAAGTGTTATTGATAGGCTGTTTTAGTGGAAACTTACTAACCAGATTAAAGGAGATGAACCTTTTCCTACTGTGACCTTGCTTGACTTTTTTTTTTTTTTTGTGATTTGAGTGAAAGTTTACAGAGCAAATTCACTTTCCATACAGCAGCTCACATACACTTTGTCTCATGATATTGACTACAATTTATTCCAATGCAACAACTCCCCTCCCACTTCCTCCTGATAGTTACCTGTTCCCTGTGTCCATGCACTCCTGCCCCCTCAGCTCTCTACCTGTGCATACACAGCCCTTGTGTTCTCCCATGATTGTTCTCTCCAAGGAGTATATCAACCTAATGTAAATGTTCAGCTCATCTGCCTGTCTTTTGTTTGGCTGGAAGCTACAGGTGTAGGTTCAATTTCCAGGCCTGAAGGGCAGCTAGGGACCATAGTCTCAGTGGTTCCACCAGGCTCTATCAGACCAGCAAACCTGGTCCCTTTTTTTCCCAAATGATTTTGAGTTTTGTTCCACATTGTTCTCCCACTCTATCCAGGATCTCCTACATGTATCTGCCTCTGAATGGTTGATGGTGGTAGCCAGGCACTATCTAGTTCTTCTGGTCTCATAACTATATAGGCTGAGGATCATGTGGTGTATCAGTTGCTTGGACTATTTGTTTCCATGTGTCTTTTGTTTTCTTCATTCTTTGCTCTGGATGAGGGACCTTGCTTGACTTCTAAATTGCTAATATTTATAGAAAGCTTTTTGTGTACCAGGCAGTATTCTGAATACTTTACTTGCATTATCCTATTTAATCTTCTCACAACAACTGTATAAAGTGATTGCTATTATTATTTGCATTTTACGTATGTAAAATCTGAAGTACCAAACCAAAACTAAACTTGCTGCCATCGAGTTGGGTCGGATTCATAGCGACTCCTCCTTGGGTTTCCGAGATGGTATTACTATGGAAGTAGATTGCCCAATCTTCCTTCCGAGTAGTGGCTGGTGAGTTTGCATACTTCTGGTTAGCAAGCAAATGCCTTAGGCAGTATGCCATCTTACTTGTATTATCCTGTTTAAGCTTTTCACAACAATTGTATAAAGTGATTGCTATTATGATTTGCATTTTACAGATGGAAAATCTGAAGTACAGCAAAGCTTAATAATTTTCCTAAGGTGACACAACTAATAAGTGGCAGGAGTTCTGGCTTTGAGGCCGATGCTCTTGATCACTGTACTGGCCATTTTTTTATGCTTTGAGGCCGATGCTCTTGATCACTGTACTGACTATTTTTTTATGCTTTGAGGCCGATGCTCTTGATCACTGTACTGACCATTTTTTTATACGTTATTAAGGATATTGACTACTGGAACATGTCCAGAGGTTAAAAACTTGAATCGAAAAGGCTGATTATACGTGAAATAGATGAATAATTTGAGGGTGTTTAGTCTGGGAGCTCTGGTGGCATAGTTCCTAAGGCATTTGCCTGTTAATCAGAAGTATGCAAACTCACCAGAAGGCTGGCAGTTCAAACCCACCAATCACTCCTCAGAAGGAAGTTTGGACAATCTATTTACATAGAGATACCGCCTTGGAAATACAAGGAGTGGTCACTATGAGATGCAGTGGACTCCGTGGCAGTGAGTTTGTTTGTTTGTTTGTTTGTTTGTTTTGGTAATCTGGGGAAGGGAAAGATCAAGGACTTGTTCTCTGTTGTCCTGTGATGAAAATTATGTTGTTGTTTTGTGTTAGGTGTTGTATAGTCAGCTCCAATCCACAGTGACCTTATATACAACAGAATGAAGCACTGCCTGGTCCTGCACCATTCTCATAATCCCTGCTATGCTTGAGCCCATTGTTGCAGCCACTCTGTCAATCCATCTTGTTGAAGGTTTTCCCCTCTTTTTGCTGAGCCTCTACTTTGATCAAGCACATGATATCCTTCTCCATGAACTGGTCCCTTCTGACCACATGACTGAAGTAGGTGAGACGAAGTCTGGCCATTTTTGCTTCTAAGGAGCATTCCAGCTATCCTTCTTCTAGGACAGATTTGTCTGTTCTTCTGCCAGTCCATGGTATTTTCAATATTCTTTGCTAACACCACAATTCAAAGGCATCAACTCTTTTTCGGTCTTCCTTATTCATTGTTCAGCTTTCATATGCATATGAGGCAATTGAAAATACCATGGCTTAGGTTAGGTGCACCATAGTCTTCAGAGTGACATTTTTGCTCCTTAACACTTTAAAGAGGTCTTTTGCAGCAGATTTGCCCAGTGCAACATGATGTCTGATTCTTTGCTGCTTCCATGGGTATTGATTGTGGATTCAAATAAAATGAAATCCTTGACAACTTCAATCTTTTCTCCATTTATTGTGATGTTGCTTATTGGTCAAGTTGTGAGGATTTTTCTTTTCTTTATGTTGAGGTGTTATCCATACTGAAGACTATAGTCTTTGATCTTTGTCAGTAAGTGCTTCAAGTCCTCATTACTTTAAACAAGCAAAGTTGTGTTATCTACATATTGCAGGTTGTTAATGAGTCTTCCTTCATTGCTGATGCTGTATTCTTCTTCATATAATCCCACTTCTTGAAATACTTGTTCAGCATACAGATTGAATAAGTATGGTGAAAGAATACAACCCTGACACATACCACATGGCATCCCCTTGTTCTGTTCGAATGACAGCCTCTTGGTCATCTATGTACAGGTCCTCATGAGCACAGTTAAGTGATCATTAGGTGCTGGGAAGGAGGACTGGGCCATCTACTTCTGAAAAAATTTGCCACTGAAAACCTTATAAATAACAGTGATGAAAATTATAGGAAGGCAAATTTTTGTTCTGTATAAGAACTTTGCAATGGCTATTGAAAAGGGATTGGTTGCCTGGTAGTGAACTTCTGTTATTGGCGATGTTTAAGCAGAAGCTGGACACTATTTGATGGTGATATCTAAAGAGTTATAATTGTACCTGTGAATTCAGGATGGCTCATCTTTGAGGTTTAACAAAACAAAACATAATGGTTTTATGTTAAATAAGAGATTGTGAAAATGGGTTAGTGTACACTACTTTTAAACAAATGCTTCTGTGAAAAGAACAATGTAATTTTGATTCTTAACATGGTGTAAGGGAATGGAGTCCTGATTTATTTTTGCCTAAAACATGAAGGTTTTTTGTAAATTGCTTTATGTTGGTAGGGAGTTCTTTGTACATCACTAAAGTGGAATAGGAAACAGAAATTGATCTACTTCTCCAGGTCACAAGTCAAGTTAGTAATAGATCAGAGGTTCCATCATAATAGCCATTGAGGGTTGCTAAAGGGAAAAGGAGGCTGCATCTTCTGACCTCCTCTAACTTCACAGGAGGAAGACAGAATCACCATCAGTAGCCCAAAGCCTCCCTCCAGCCCTTTCACCAACCCTGACACCAGCCATTCCTCCTGCAGCACCCACCACCTCTCTGCTGGGTTCGATAATTTGCTGCAGTGGCTACACAGAACTCACAGATTATGGGGTTTATTAGGGAAGCAACAGGCTACAATTCAAGTTTAGGAACACGTTCAGTCTCTTGCAGCCAACTGTCTCACTCAGCAGCCGGCAGTCTCAGTAGCATATTGCTCTCTCAATAGTGAGCATCTCTTGGTGTCTTTCTCCCAGCAGTGTTTGTCTCTCAATCTCTCTCTCAGCAGTGTGTGCCTCTCATGTCTCTCTCTCAGCATTAGGTGTCTCTCATGTCTCCCAGCTGGTAGTGAGAGATTTATTTCTGCCTCTAGGAGGGCTCCTTTTGAGCCTGGCAGAGTGGCAAAGTAACCAATCCCAACATCAGAATTCTATACACCTGAGAGAGGGTGAACTTTCCAGACTCCCAACAGAAATACCCCAGGTGGATAACTTTAACAATCAGGAGCTACTCAGTTGCTCATGGCAAATTCCACCATGGAGTTTATAAGGTCTTATGGCTAGAAAAGCCACACCAGATAATTTACTACACCGCAAGGGTCCACCCCCTCCTGCTACCATTTGACAGATAATAAAAGAGCATTAATTGGTAGACTTCATATTACACTGGAAGGTATCTAGGAAACTGCTACATCAAGTAAAAAAATTTAGCTGTCTGGCACATACATGTTTTAAATGCATTTTGAGAATATGCATAATAATAAGAAAAATTTGAATACAGAAAAGATACTTTACTATGTGCTTAACAGTGGTGATTGCTTCTTGGGTTTGTGGAGGATGTTGTTGTATTGTTAGATGCTGTTGAGTTGGCTCTAATCTTGGGGAATAGGTTATAAGAAATTTTCATTCTTATTCTGCTTCTTTTTTTTTAGATTTATGTGATTTTTGAATAATTATTAAAAAATTAGATCCGAGTTACACTGATGTGTTTGTTCAGTTTGATTTTTATTTTAGCATTTTATATGAACCAGGTATTACCCTAGACTCTTACATGCATTCGTTTCTCATGAGAAAATATGTATTTAAATACAATATAAAGTGATAGAAACATGTAAAGAAAAAAGTCACAATTGTACCATCCCACTATTGCCACTTATGTTATTTTGGTGTTTGTTTCTCTATCCTTCATTTTGTTTCCCCTCAAAAACAACAACAACAAAAAAAACTGCTGTCAGTTCTGACTCATAGCGACCCTCCCCTGGGTTTCTGAGGCGATATCACTACAGAAGTAGATTGCCCAGTCTTCCTTCTGAGGAGCGGCTGGTGGCTTTGAACCATCAGCCTTCTGGTTACCAGTCAAATGCCTTAGGCACTACGCCACCAGAGCTCCCTGGAGATGTGAATTAAAGTATTTGGACATATCTACCTTCATATTGAATGTATATGATTTTTATTTTATTTTATTTTATTTTTTTATTATTGTGATTTGGGTGAAGATTTACAGAGCAAATTCACTTTCCATATAGCAG
>NW_006921941.1:560267-560776 GCF_000298275.1 Orycteropus afer afer | reverse complement strand
CTCCGAGGCATCGTGGCATTGTTGTATTTAGATCTCTGTTAACTGTTTGTGAAGAGCAGCCAAGGGTGATTCAGGCTTTTCTTGGTGGTTTTTTATCGTTGGCCCGTTGGTGAAGAAGGAGGTAGTGGCTCTCGCTCAGTAAGTGAAGTTGCAGGAGGCGTGGGTATAGTTGTGTCTTATGGGGACTTTGTTGTCTCCCACTCAATCAGACACAAATTACAATCGAATAACCTTCAAAAAACTTGTCAGTTTTGCAGGTCCCAAGTGTCCTTGGGGTTGCTGGAAAGCAGAACGTGTTCTTAAGCCCTAGGAATCTGCGAGAGTGCAAAATAGTCAAGCCACTTTTTAAACCTTCAAAATGGCGGCGCCCTCTGCACCAGCAAAAGTCCCCAGCTCAGCCCACCTTTCTCTTCACCCTCTCAGTTTGTTCCCCAGCCACAGTGCACAGTCCTCTGTGCAGTCCCTGGCTAGCAGGGTGATTTTTAGGTTAATTCTTAAGTCCTACCACC
>NW_006921941.1:554452-559727 GCF_000298275.1 Orycteropus afer afer | reverse complement strand
GTGCAGTCCCTGGCTAGCAGGGTGATTTTTAGGTTAATTCTTAAGTCCTACCACCACTTGGGAATCTCCAAGCTGTCTGTGCCGTCAGGATTGCTCATGACCGCTGCCAGACCGCAGCTCTGTATGTCTCCTTTTTTGGTATTTTCACACAAATTCTTCTGCTAGTTGGGGTTTAGTCCACGTCTATATCCTTCCCTTCAAGGCTCAGAGGTCCTGGATTATCTTCTGTGTTTGTGTTAATTGGTTTCCCTTTTCATTGTTGAAGAGGGTCTGTGCAGTCTTTCTGCCTAGTCTGCCATCTTGCCGGAACTCCAAATGTATATGATTTTATATCCTGTTTTTTCCCCTCCTTTTCTTCCCTCTTGTCCTCCTTTGCACTTTCTCATCTTCCTTTCCCTATTCCTCTCTCTTGTTATTCTTTCATTTTACTATTCTTGATATAGTTGTCGCAACCTGGGAAAGTTAAATGTTTCTGGGTATTGGCAATATCAGAAAGGTTGCTTCATCTGTGAAATGATGATACTTATCACTCCCGTAGGATTATTTTTGAGGTCTACAGGAGCTCTGGTAGCATAGTGCCTAAGGCATTTGACTGCTAACCAGAATGCTGGCAGTTCAAACCCACCATCCACTCCTCGGAAGGAAGGTTGTGCAATCTATTTCTGTAGTGATACCACCTCGGAAACCCAAGGAAGCTTCACTCTGAGTCAGATCTAACTTGACACCAGTGAGTTTTTTTTTTGGTTTAAATGAGTTAGTGTATATAGAATGCTTAACACAGAGCTTGGCACATATTTTTTAAAATGCTTACTTTTACTATTATTTTCTACTTTTGAACTTAAATATTTAACTTTTAATGTTCCTGGATATATTGGCGTAGTAAGATTTCCTGGGTTAAATTGCTGGATGTCAAGTGATTGTCCTCTACTTTTTCTTTGTGTTTCTTACGAGTTAGTGCTTTTACTTTTCTCACTTTATGTTCTTGAGTTATCGTTGCAAACTCAGACATATACTTCAGAACTGTTTTTAGAACCATGATCAGGCATAAATGAACTTAGTGCTCTCACATGATGCCTGGTGGAATTTTTCTGCATAACCCTATGATAACTATTTGATAGAATGCTTAATCCAGGTCAAAATAAAGTAATAAAAAATTGCTGAATGACAGGATGTTTAGCATCACCCTTTGTTCATCTTTCCCTGACTGTACATTATAGTCATGGTATGGAAGTGATGTTTGTCATTATGGTACAGGCTTCTTGGCTACTTTTATGTTCTACTGAAACCTCAAACCCACTGCTATAGCACTGATTCCAACTCATAGCAGCCCTATAGCGCAGAGTAGAACTGTCCCACAGGATTTCAAGGCTGTTAATCTTTATGCAAGCAGACTGCCTCATCTTTTTCCAGTAAAGTGGCAGATGGGTTTGAACTGCCAACTTTTAGGTTAACCGCTGAGTGCATTAACCACTGCACCAAAGGCTCTGTGTGTTCAGACTCTGTATCTCTACCCTCTTAAAGTAATAGTAATAAATAAAAAAAACTTTGCCAACAATTTTTTCTCTCTCTTTTGAGAGTTAACTTGTAATTTGGAGCATATGACCATGATGTTTGGGAGCTGTCTGTTTCCATTGTTGCAGCCTGATTGTCCATGGTTTAATCATCAGTAGTTAAGAAGGAAGGCAAAAAATGGCTCCAGGCTGCACAGTACCATAAAAAATCTCCACCTGGAAGCAATTTTTTTTCTAAAAGCCCTGAGGGACTGCTGTCACCCTCCCCCTTCCGTTGGCAACAAGGGCCAGAAACACCAGTTCTCTTCAGAGCCAGGTTTTGTTGCAGTTTAATCATCTTCCTTCTCCTAGCTTCCAGAGAGGGTTAGAGGAGAACTAGGGAAGTAACCAAATTATTCCCAGACACTACTCTCCCCCTACAATAGATTTCCTTGAACCTTCCAAGTTCCTCCTTTTTCTGCTCTGATTTCTTGTTTTTCTGTTTGGTATTTTTTATGAAATACAAAGCACTGCTAGAACTTGAATTTCCTTTTTAGTAGGAATGTTTATTATTAACTCTAGTGGTTGTCTTTGGGGGCAGTTTAAACATTGAAATATTTTGGGCATTGCTTTAGGCCCTTTGTCACTTTATAATGCTTTCTTTGTCGATACAGGCATTGTTCCGGGTGTAAACCCTCAAGGAGTATAAGGGAGATAGACATGTAAATAAATCATTACAGTAGAGAATGTTCAGTGTGGTTCCCTTTGAGAGATATGAACAAATAAACATTTCAAAGCAAAAGGATAGCAATTCAGCTTTCCACCAGTTAAGGGCATTAGTGCCCTTAAGAGTGGTGCCCATTTGTTGTTAGGTCCATTATCCTAATGTAACTTCAGTTCAATAATAGTAATTTGCTTGAGAACTTTAAAGCAAAACATGATAATAGTACTTCTTGCAAAACTTACCTCAAATCACACATGGTTTCATAGGTTCAAGGCCTGTTCAAATCTGTATACTGTCAAAGTGAGGGGTCGGTGGTAAATAAGGATATTATGACGTAAGGAATTCCATTCATCCTATATCTTTATCCTATATCATTCCTTATCAGGGATAGAGCTTGGTGCTTCAACAGATTTTGTTTCTTCATTTTTAAAAATAAAATTTTAAATATACTCCTTAAAAAACTAGAATATTACATACTGTGACAGATTTTATTACAGATAACATTGATCCCTTTTAGGGAAAAAACACCTAATATCAGCAAATAGGAGAAAAAAAAAAACCCACACCAAAAACCAAACTCACTACTCTTGAGTTGATTTGACTCATAGCGACCCCTCCTTGGGTTTCTGAGGTGGTATCTCTGTGGAAGTAGATTGCCCAATCTTCCTTCCGAGGAGTGGCTGGTGGGTTTGAACCACCAGCCTTCTGGTTAGCAGTCAAATGCTTTAGGCACTACACCACGAGGGTAACCTTCATTTTGAATTTTGAAAGAATGGAGTCACAATCTTGTTTGGTATAAATGGCCCCAGAGAGTGTATACTTACACTCTTCATATCTCTTTGGTTTTTATGAATAGTTATTAAGTTCTATCTTATTGGTAAGGAGAGGAGTTTCTATCAGACTATATATTTATACTAAGAAGGGAGGTTTTATAGAAGGGTTAAGGCTTGGGCTAAATCTTGAAGCCTGAGTAGGAATTTGCCAGGAAAAGTGACATTAAAGAGATTCCAGGCAGAGAGTCAGAGAGAAGGAACTTCAATTAGCCTTGTGGGGTGAATATGGAGGAATATTCAGAGATAAAGTTGGATATGGAGGAGTCTTATTTACTGATAGGGACTTTGTACTTGATCCTAAGATAAGACTTAATCCTTAAAGAGTGTGTGAGTATGTGTGTGAGTTTTATGATCAAGGTCTCATTTTAAAAGAATGTGAAATATTATAGATGGATTATTAGGGAAAAAAAACACACATGGGGTGAAAATAGTTCAGAAGACAGATAACAAGGGCATGAGTCAAGGAAGTAGCAGGGGAAGAAATTGAAGGTTAATCTTCATATTTTAGTTTATGTAATTGGGTGGCTGGTGATACCTTTAACTGAGACAGTGAATGTGGTACAGTGGATTACTTGATAGGGCTCTTCTAGCCATAATCTTTGTAATTATCACCAAATGACTAGGTGGGATATGCAAATGTGAGGTGCTTGTGGCTCACCAAGGGGAGTGGATAGCTTGTTAATAATGTAAATGAGGTACATGTCACCCTTGTGGAGGTGGGGCTTTCGAAATAAGGTATATGGAACCCTAATTTGAGGATGGGTTAGTTTTGCTATCCAGCTAGGGTTAAAAATGAGCCGTCCCAGAGGCAGAGAGGGGGGCTCTCCCTGCTATCAAGAGAGAAGAGCTAGGCGTGGAGAACGTCCTTAGACCTGAGATCCTTGTGCTGAGATGGCAGAGAACTGTCAACAGCAGAGACGGCATACCGAACCAGGAGACTGGCACAAGATAGAGTGGCAGGCTTCCCGGCCCACGGAGCAAGAAAGCTGAGTACCTTTGGGCAGAAGGCTTGCTGGCAGAGTAAGGTGCCTCTCTGGTCACCTATTTGGCAAAGCTAAAAGAGCTTTGTAACACTGGCCCAAGCAGAGCAGAAGTTGAGGCCAAAGAGAAGTGTGCCTGTGGCACGGCTGAGAAGCTGTCCTGATTGAAGAATTGTATCCTGACTTGTTTCTGATCCTAAATTGTAACCTGTTACTTCCCTAATAAACCCCATCATCATGAGTATTGTCTGTGAGTTCTCTGTGGCCACCGCAACAAGTTATTGAAGCCGGCAGAGTAGTAGAATGCCCTGGAGAGAACAGCTAGTATCAGCAATGGTGAAAAAATTGGAGAGGGGGAGTATGCGTGACATCCACCTTCTGCTGATCCTAATTCTTATCCTTTGGAAATTTAGGGAAGTTTATATACTAGAACATCAATTGTTCTTTAAAATTTAGTAAGGGAAAATTATTGACCTTACACAATGTGAAAGATTGATCACTGTTAACTGTTACTATTTCAGTCCTCTGCCATAGGAACAGTAATGGTACACACACACACACATTGCCACAAAAGGGTGGTTTTCTTATAATCAGGAATCCTCTTGAAACAAGAATAAAGTATTTTAAAAATTGGAAAGCCTATACAAATAAAAATATTTTTAAAAATTAAAAAAAGATCTTGCACAAAATGGAGCCTAGAGAGTTTCTCAGCTCAGAGACACTGGGTCCAAAGGATACACTCTGCTCCAGACTCTTCTTGGTGGTGGTGGTGGTGTTGTTATGTGCCGTCGAGTCAGCCCTGACTCATAGCGACCCCTCCTTGGGTTTCCAAGGCAGTATCACTACGGAAGTAGGATTGCCCAACTTTCCTTCCGAGGAGTGGCTGGTGGGTTTGAACCATCAGCCTTCTGGTTAGCAGTCAAGTGCTTTTAGCCACTATGCTACCAGAGCTCCTCTTCTTGGTGGTAGTGAAGTCTAATCTCAGTTTAATTGTCCCTAACATAAGCCTAGCAGGGTGGCAAAACTGACCAAACCTTGAGTAGGACCACAAGGGGCAATTGACCAGTCCCTTGAAAGATTGTGGCCAAGCCAATCATTTTTGGCAGACTTCTAAACCCAAGCCAGAAAGGCCATATATAAAAGGCACCAATTGCACTACGCAATTACAATTGTTATAGTTTGTATTCTAAAAGTTCAGTGTTTCTTTTCCATTTTGTCTTTTCTTTTATGATAGTTTTTTTTTTTTTT
>NW_006921941.1:553311-554352 GCF_000298275.1 Orycteropus afer afer | reverse complement strand
CACGTGATGTGTTACAGAGTAGAACTGTTCTATAGGGTTTTCTTGGCTGTAACTGTATGGAAAAAGTTTGTCAGACCTTTCTTTTCCAGAGCTGCTGGGTGGGTTCATCCCACCCACCTTCAGGTTATTACCTGATCAGAAACCACTTGTGCCACCCACTTACAGGTATTTATTTTTAATTCATATATTTTTAAGTCTTTGCACCTCTGATTCTGCCATTTGTTTCTTCTGCTGATTCTTGCTTTATATGTTGTGTTTCTTTGTGTGTTTTATGGTTTTTGATATTTAAGTTGCAGGTCAATGGAATTTTATCTATGAGAATTCTTAGGTATATGGGTTAAAGTGTATTCCTCCAGAGAAGATTTGCCTGTTGGGCTAACAGCCAGATTAACTACTTTAAAAATAAATTGTAAGTTTGAAATTACTCAGACCACACCCATCCACTGCCATGGAGTTGGCCTGGACTCATAATGACCCTGCCTTAGGTTTCTGAGGTGATATCACTATCGAAGTAGATTGCCCAACCTTCCTTCTGAGGAGTGGCTGGTGGGTTTGAAACGCCAGCCTTCTGGTTAGCAGTCAAATGCCTTAGGCACTAAGACACCAGAGCTCCTTCCGACAACACGGTTAACAATACTATGTTTATGGGCCTCTCCTCTGTGAGAATACATACAGTTTGTGGTTTCAGATTATTGGGAGTTTTTTTCCCTGCCCCACCCAGAGCCAAGTTCCAGATAGGCAAATTTCCTTGCCATTTCCCTCTATGAGGAAGAGTTTTTTTCTACTTTATCTTTCACTTAAAGGTGTTGTTGTTGTTATGTGCCAGACTCGATTCATAGTCCTTATAATCGACCCTCCTTGGGTGTCCAAGGTGGTATCACTACTTGCACTACGCGCACCTTTAGGAATAGTCCGTTTAAGCTAAAAGGCTCTCAATAGGACTGGGAAGCCAGATGAATTATGGGAAGATATCAAGAACATTATCCGTGAAGAAAGCAAGAGATCACTCAAAAGACAAGAAAAGAAGAGAAGACCAAAGTG
>NW_006921941.1:517651-551531 GCF_000298275.1 Orycteropus afer afer | reverse complement strand
GACTGGATGGCACTTAACAACAACAACAACATCACTACTATAGAAGTAGATTGCGGAACCTTCCTTCCAAGGAGTTAGCAATTGGTTAGCAATCAAGTGCCTGAGGCACTACACTACCAGAGCTCTTTAAGTATCTTGGCTTTTATTCATTTGAAGGGCTCCGATTTGACTTTTCCCTTCTGTGGGCCCTATGCTTTGTCCCTTGTTCTCTATATGATAAAATAGAAACCATTAGGTTATAGGGGATTAGTAGAATCTAGATTCCTGTTCCTGTTTTGTTTTAGCGTCTGGAGACTTTTCTTATTTTCTTTCCTGCTTAGACATGAACCATAAGAGACTTAGAAATTTACAGCATTTTTAGGAATTTGGTAGTGGAAAGATTTTTCAGGGTGCATCTTATCTTCCATGTTGTGGAGCACAGAAATTCATCCTACTGTATACACTTTGTTTATCTTTTTAGAATGCATACTATTCTAATATTATTTTATCCATTCCACTCCAAGGTCTTCATTGTTTATAGACTTAAAAAGTTTTAAATTGTGGTTGCTTTTAGCCATGGTTGTCAGTAAACAACCATTGGTGGATGATACTGGATGAGCAGTTAAATATGATGTTGGTAGATCTCATTCTTTCTCAGAAGGTTAGAAAAATGTGTACATGTGCTTGCAATATATATTTATCGCACATAAATATATGCATATATGTAGTATACATACTCTATACACATTTTCTGTTGTTAGTTGCCATTGAGTCAGCTCAAATTCATGGTGACTTCTTGTACAACAGAATAAAATGTTGCTCAGTCCTGTCCTGTCTTCAATTGTGGTAATTGAATAATGTTCTGTTGTGATCCATAGTTTTTTTTTCTTTTTAAAACTCATTTATGTCTCCTCACAACTGATTGATCCATAGTGTTTTAATTGGCTCATTTTTAGGAGGAGATTGCTAGACCTTTCTTCCTAGTCTGTCTTAGTCTGGAAGCTCCATTGAAATCTCTCCACTGTGGGTGACTCTGCTGGTATTTGAAATAGCAATGTCATAGCTTCCAACATCATATCAACACACAAGCTCCCACAGTATGACAAACTGACAAACAAGTTGTGGATATTCATACATACACATATACATACATACATATATATTACATACACACACACATCTACGTGAGGTTACTTATATTTATTTGGTTTGATTCTGGGAGATTTAGTTGGCCACTTTCAATCTACATGCATATAATTAGACTAGAACTTTTCCTGTCCCCACTGGTTTGTTTTCTGTATTAATAGCTTTATGATCTCTGTTTTTGGAATTATAATAATGATTTTATGTATGGATACTGAAGTTTTTCAATGATTTATATGTAGTATCTTTTGTAAAGGATCTTGAAGTTTTATTAACATACTCGAGATTCAGCCTCATTTTTGGTAGTGGTAGATACTACATTAAGGAGCTCTGGTGGTATACTGGATAAGGCATTTGGCTATCTATCAAAAATGTCAGCAGTTCAAACCAACCATCTGCTCTGTGGAAGGAAGAGCCAATGATCTACTTCTGTAAAGATTTACAGCTTCGGAAACCCATTGGGGGTCACTGTATGTCAGAATCAACTTGAGGGCAGTGAGTTTGGCTTGTTTTTTGAGATACTAAATTAATGGGTAGCTTTGTTTAGCTCCAACTCTACATGTTTAAGTGTTAAACTTGACACTTGGAATTCCATGCAATGAACTGGAGCTAATGTACCAGTATCAATTATACCTCTCTATATATACTTTGTGGGAGCTCTGGTAGTGTAGTGCCTAAGGCACTTGACTGCTAACCAGAAGGCTGGAGGTTCAAACCCACCAGCCACTCCTCGGAAGGAAGGTTGGGCAATCTACTTCCGTAGTGATACTGCCTTGGAAACCCAAGGAGGGGTCACTATGAGTCAGGTTTGACTCGAGGGCACATAACAACAACATATATCCTTTGTAGGAGCTCTGGTAGCATAAGGCCTAAGCACTTGACTGCTAACCAGAAGGCTGGTGGTTCAAACCCACCAGCCACTCCTTGGAAGGATTGGGCAATCTACTTCCGTAGTGATACCGCCTCAGCAACCCAAGGAGGGGTCGCTACGAGTCAGGTGTGACTCAAGGGCACATAACAACAACAACAGCAACTTACATACTTTGTATACTGTTGTTGTTGGTTGTTATGTGCCATTGAGTCGGACCTGACCCATAACGACCCTCCCTTGGGTTTCTGAGGCGGTATCACTATGGAAGGAGATTGCCCAACCTTCTTTCTGAGGAATGGCTGGTGGGTTTGAATGCCACTACTCTCTAAATACTACTGTATGTATATATTATAGCTCTGCTTTCAGCATTTTCCCAGGTTAGATCAATGGGCACCACAAGGATGTAGAAGGACTCATTTACCTTTTATCTTATAATTGGCAGCAACGTCTATGACCCAATTTTTAGCTATTGGATTTCATGACCACTATGGGTCTGACTCAATGGCACATAACAACAACAACAACATGGAAAACTGCAGTGGAAAATCTTTTTTTACTTTATAAAAATTGATACAGAGGCCAAATTAACATATCCTGTCGTGCCTTTGTGTCTTCAGTTCACTGAAGGTAATTAATTTTTCCAACACGTGACATTATCATGGTAGTAGTTATGGCAGGCTCTATATTCTTAATTTAGAATTTCCTTGCTTTCATTAGTTTATTTCCTAATAGTCTGTTGTTGATTTGACTGATGTTTTGTGACAAGTTCCTCTTCTCTGTTTTCCTGTGGTATTTAACCAAAACCAGGTTTTTAATAGGCCCTTTGGCTAGGTGCCAACCGCAAGTGCTCCACCCTGTTTTGACTCTGAAAACAGTCATCATGGAAATATGGTGTTCCCTTCCTACCTTTAGAGAGATGTCCATCAAAACATTCTTTTGGTTGCATGGGTTATCTTGGTGAAGCTAGTAGGATACCTTGGTGTCTGCAAGGGTGGAAAAAGGATTTGAATGCATTTGTTCTCCTGTGGCTGTATAAAACATTTGGGTATAGTCTTCATCTTAGATTTCATTAGGTAGCATATGCTTTCCCTGTCAGCGATGTTGACAATCAGGTATGCTCTGCCTTTTGAAAGTTTGCTTTATGCCACTTCGCTTTTACGGAAGAATTACTTTAGTACCTGCTTTCGCTACCTGAAATAAATCCAAAGAGGATTTTTGCTTTTAGAAAAGGTGAAAAGTGAAACCAGCATTAAGTGTTTTGGGAGTGGCGTCGCCAAGCTCCTTTCCAGGAACTGCACTCAGTGGCTCAGCATCAAGCCACCATAGCTTTGAACTGTGTCTGTGAACACTATAAGCCAAACCAAACTCAAAGCCCTCGAGTCGATTGCGACTCATAACCACCCCCCCCCCTTGGGTTTCTGAGGCAGTATCTCTACAGAAGTAGATTGCTCAGTCTTCCTTCTGAGGAGTGGCTGGTGGGTTTGAACCATCAGCCTTCTGGTTAGCAGTCACCTTAGGTTTTATGTGTTATTTGGTATGATTTGGTAAGTTATTTTTTGGGTCTGTTGTTGTTGTTGTTGATAGATGCTGTCAAGTCTAGGAACACTAAAAAATTTTTTCCTGTGTAAATTAATGGTAATTGCTTCTTTGCTTTACACCATTTTGACTTACAAAAAGTTTTATACGAATCCTCTTATTTTGGACAGTGGGGGAAACCTGTACACTGAACTATTTTTACCTTATGTACCTTTAGTGTCTATATTATCATATGCAGGCCTGAAGTATGTTGATAGACAGACAAAATGACGTAAAGAGAAGGGGCTTTAAACTCCTTTTGACCTCCTGCAGTTTCTCTTTCGACATCATGATCAAATCTGTTTTTCCACTTTATTTTTAGGTTTTGGAATAAACAAAAATACTAATGATGCTTTTATGGAGCTTAATGAGAAGAGAATGTTGGAGGACTAAAACCATGACAGAAGTTAAAAAAACATATAGATGAAAAAGAAAAGGCCAGAATAAACTGCAATTTTTTTTCATTAATCAGAAACAAAAAGCAAAACGTACAATTCCTTGTGTCTTGAAGTTTCCTGTGGTTCTGAAATATCTTCAGTAGATATGCTTTCTATGACGTGATACTCTTTTGCATCAGCCTTTGAAACAATCTGAAATCTAAATCATTCTCCTTCCCTGTTCTCTTCTCAATCTTCAGCATAAATGGAGGATCTTCTCTTGTCAGGTGTTGCGCTGGGAGCTGGAGAGAATGGGCATGACAGTCTCTGCCTTCAAGGAGATTAACTTGCTAGTATGGTGACATTGACAAGTGAACTGACAGTTGGAACATAGCTTATAAATTCTTTGATGATGATAACCAGAAAGGAGGCACACATCACGGAGTCTATGTGATTAGGGAAGGTTTCCCCAAAGAAGTCAAGCCCAAACTGAGATGTTAAGGATGAATGGAGATATTCTTCACTAAAATAGAAGGGGAAGTTAAGGGGATAGGAAGCCTAGGTCAAGGGAATAGGATTCCTTAGCACTGTGTACACTTTAAATTGCCTTTGGCTATTTCTTTGATTTACATGCTACCTTTGAAGACCGAACAATGTTGAGTTATTTAGGATACTTTGGGAGCTCTGCTAGCATAGTGGCTAAGACACTTGCCTGCTAACCAGACGGCTGGTGGTTCAAACCCACCAGCCACTCCTCGGAAGGAAGGTTGGGCAATCCTACTTCCGTAGTGGTACTGCCTCGGAAACCCAAGGAGGGGTCGCTATGAGTCGGGGCCGACTCGACGGCACATAACAGCAACAACAACAGGATACTTTATTTTGCAAGTAGCAGAATATACAGGTAAAAGTGATGTAAAGTTTAGAAACTTCATTAACTCACATAACAAGAAGTCTAGAGATAGGGCTGCTTCAGGATTGGGTCATCAAGGATCCAGGTGTTTTCCATTTTTCCCTTTTGCCATCTTCAGTCTATTGGCAATATCTCCTCCTATCTCAGGATGGTTGCTGGATCTCCTTTCAGAGTACAATGTCCCACGTAGGAAAAGCAGTTTTTTTGCCCTTCTGCACCGCTCAGGAAAGAAAACCTTTTCTTGGACTTTCACTGTTAGGCTTTTTTTACTTCTTATTGGTGAGAGTTGTATCACCTGCCCTTAAGTTAGATGCTGACAAGGGGAATAAAATTGCCATGATTGTTTACAGACTAGTAAATATTTACTTTCATGGTGTGGGATTCCAAACCATTGCTGTTGAGTCAATTCTGACTCATAGACAGTCAATATAGGACAGAGTAGAACTGCCCATAGGGTTTCTGAGGCTATAATCTTTTTTGGGGAGCTCTGGTAGGGTAGTGCCTAAGGCACTTGAGTGCTAACCAGAAGGCTGGCGGTTCAAACCCACTGGCCACTCCTCGGAAGGAAGATGGGGCAATCTACTTCTGTAGTGATACCGCCTCGGAAACCCAAGGAGGGGTCGTTAAGAGTCGTGTCCGACTCGATGGCACATAACAACAACAACATCTTTATGGAAGCAGACTACCACATCTTTCTCCTAGAGAGTGGGTGGGTGGGATTAAATACTGGCCTTTTGGTTAGCAGCTGAGTGCTTAATCACTGTACCACAAGTGCTTCCTTTGGTATGGGACAGGAAGGTGAAATACCAGAACAAATTAGAACTCTTCAACAGGAAGAAGAATGGAATAGCTGTTGCATAGACAATTAATTAACAGGCAACTGACTCATCTTGATTTGAGAAGTTTGTCTTTTCTTTTTAAACCACTTAGCTTTGTGTTGACTTCATATTGCATTAACTTTTTCTAATTGTGTTTGCTTTAGGCCCATCTGTACTAGTAACAAGCAATGTAATTTTGATTTAGACACTTAACTTTTCTAGCCCTCAGTGTCCTCAAGTGTACAATGAACACTTTGTAGTCTATCTTTAGGACCTCTTCAACTCTAAAGTTTTAGGGGCTCATGTGATTTGCTTGCTTTTATTTTCAACACAGACTGATGCACTAAAGAAGATACTTCCTGTTGTTATTGTTATGTGCCGTGGAGTCAGACCCGACTCAGTGACTCCTCTTTGGGTTTCCGAGGCAGTGTTACTACGGAAGTAGATTGCCCAACCTTCCTTCCTAGCTGTATAAATTTGGCAAGTTATTTCATCTTCTTGGGTTTCAAGTTCCTCGTTTATAAAATGGGGATAATGTGTGATTTATAAGATAGCTATATCTTAAATGAGATTACATATGGGAGCTCTGGTGGCGTAGTGCCTAAGACATTTGACTGCTAACCAGAAGGCTGGCGGTTCAAACCCACCAGCCACTCCTTGGAAGGAAGTTGGGCAATCTACTTCAGTAGACATACCGCCTCGGAAACCCAAGGAAGGGTCGCTATGAGTTGGAGATGACTCGACGGCACATAACAACACAACAACAACATGCTCATAACATTATTGTTATTTTTTTTTTCTCTTCTAACAAGCAGTTTGCACTGATGTAATCCAAGGAAGTAATGTAATCCTGTAGTGGTTCAGTACAGAGGAATTATAAATACTTGTTAAATTGAATTCAGGTACCATTTTATAAGTTAAAATTGCTCTCTTACTGTGCATATGAAATCTAGATAGGAGAAGGATATAGTACCATTATGATGTTTATAAGTATACATTATATATGGACACTAGGATAAAGGGGGCTCTGGTAGCATAGTGGCTACGGCACTTGACTGCTAACCAGAAGGTTGGCGGTTCAAATCCACCAGCCACTCCTCGGAAGGAAGATGGGGCAATCTACTTCCGTGGTGAAACTGCTTCGGGAAACCCAAGGAGGGGTCGCTATGAGTCGGGTCCGACTCGATGGCAAACAACAACAACAACAACAACTAGAATAAAACCTTTTTACTTTTTGCCAAAACCTGTGACTTATTTGGGGATTTCTGGAAATCACATTCCACAAGGCAGCACTTATGGAGCTGAGTCAAAAGTTAGTTTATAAAAAGTTATTAATTTCCAAGCATTTCTTCTTGTTTGGAGCTTGGTGATGCAATGGTTAAATCACTCAGCTTCTAATGGAAAGATTGACAGTTTGAACCCACCAAGCCACTCGCAGAACAAAGATGTGACACTTTGCTTCTGTAAAGATTTATAGCCTTGGAAATCTATGGGGGTGGTTCTCCTCTGTCCTATAGGGTCTCTGTGAGTGGGAACCAACTTGATGGCAGTGGGTTTGGTTTTTGGTTTGATTTTCTTGCTTATATTTTATTGGGAATTAGAATATTCATAGGGTTATAAAAAATCATTGAACTAGTGGTGCAGTTTACTTTATAGATAATCATATCTATAATCCATAGATAAGGAGATACCTGGACATGTCAAAAGCAAAGGACTGTTCTCAAGACCCTACTTTCATATTATTGTTGTTAGGTTTTGTCAAGTTGCTTCTGAATCATAGTGACTCTGTATGATAAAGTAGGACTGCCCCATTACTTTCATATTAGAAATGGAAATTTAAAAATTAGAATACTTTCTATAAAATACCATGTAATTATTAGTTATGTCTTTGGCTAACAGGCATTATGTTTTACAGTGTAGTTTATACATTTGTAACCAGTTCTTGGTCACATCAAATATACATATCAAGGAATGTTAGAACCTTAGAAGTGGGCTATCACTAGATGGCAGTCTTTCCCTAGTTATGTCATATGCTCAGCAGTGTGGCAGGGCGGGGAGAGCTACACTTGGTTCAAGTGCAATGCTGACTACCAAAATATTAAGTTAGCGTCAATAGGTCTGTTACATTCCAGACTTTAAGACTTGTTTGTTTTTGTTTTTAGCACGTATATAGGATGCTGATGGATGTGTTGCTTAGTACTGAGTAAGGCTAAGATTTGCTTGAAATGCCGACTCAAGATGAATTATTAGGTAGTGATCAGTTTACGGTTGCTTTTTCCTATGATGGACAATTTGAAACGAAATCTTTAAATCAGTATTTTTTAATTTATTTGATAACCAGATTGAAACTATGGATCTTTTCCCCCTTAAAATACGTATATATGCATCTACCCAAATACACAAAGTCCTCGTGAAATCTAGGGAATCATGGATTTCCTGAAGCTTATCCATGGAACACAAGTCTATGGGATATAGATAAACGTCCTTTATTTTAAGTATGTGGGTTTTGTATTTTATTCTAACTTTTTTTTTTTATTCTCAAGATAATTGAGATCCATTGTAAACCTTACATATTATTCAACATTATTATAATAGAAGAATATATTAGAATCATAATGATGATAACCAAAAGCCATCAAAATATACTGCCATCAAGTTGATTCTTACTTGTAGCCACCCTATGAGACAGAGCAGAACTTCCCCATATTGTTTTCAAGGCTGTAAATCTTTATGGAAGCAGATTGCCACATCTTTATCCTGCAGAGCAGCTGGTAGGTTTAAACCACTGACCTTTGGGTTGACTGCTGAGCACTTTAGCCGCTATGCCACCAGGGCTCCTTTATAACAGTGATAAGGAGGTAAAAAAAAAAAAAGTATTTACTTGTTTTGAACTTCTTATTTATGCTATTTTGAAAATCTATGATCTTTACATTATTGACTGAACTTGAAAGTAGTTGTGAATTGTAGAAATTTAGGGCTAAGCTAGTACTTTCCAGAATTTGTCTGTAATTAATTGTTTTCTGTTTGCTAAATGAGAAAGCTGAGGCTGAAATTAACCGGGTTGGCCAAGACTCATAGCTACTTAGTTACTATGTTGAGACCAAGGCCACATAGTCAGGCAGCTAAAATCCACAATTACTTCTTTGGTTTATCTATCTATCTATCTATATATTTTTTTCCTTAATTGAAAGTACAGGGGGTAGGAAAGCTTTATTAATACAAGTTCTGAATTTCTTGCTTGTGGAATTTTTTTCTTCAGGATGCTATCTTTTTTGTGATGTTAATGTAGATCTTTGGATCTACATTGTGATGTTAATGTAGATCTCCACCTAGCACAGAAGGCTGGCTTTCAAACCCACCAGCCACTCCTGGGAAGGAAGGTTGGGCAGTCCTACTTCTGTAGTGATACTGCCTCGGAAACCCAAGGAGGGGTCACTATGAGTCGGGGCCAACTCGATGGCACACAACAACCACCTAGCACAAGAAACTAGACTTGATGTTAGATTCAAATGAAATGGAATCTAAAATCAAAAGATTGTCTAATTGTGAATAATAATACTAGCTTATGGCATTGAGATTGGTTAGTTTTCAGTGGTTCTTCCCATTTTCCAAGTGGAAAGGAATATGGATGTCTTTATATGGAAATCTTTCTTTTCCTTTCCTCTGAAAGGGGAAAAATTAAGTTTATTTGAGATTAGTTCAAATGTCACTGGTAGATTCTGTTTTGAGTATTATTCCAAATAGCTCCTTCCTGCAAGTAGTTATTCTACAATCGTGTCTTAATTGCCAAAGCAGGGATTATTTGTAATTTAGTTTAAAGATCTCTTCCCTTTATTTCAAAGGAAGAAGAATGAATCTAGATTGCTCTGGTTTTTAGGAAGTAAGTATTCAGAATTTTTACTGAAAGCTAAAATTCTGTGTGTATTGTCTGTGGTTACTGCTGAGGTTTTGAAACTGACCTGGTGGGTAGAGTGTGCTTTCTGATTTACAGGATTAGTAGTGATCTGGTGCCCGTGAATGATGATAGGACCAGAAAATGTTGGCACTTTTTAATGATGAACAAATGTCATAGATCAAAGAAGTCTTAGAGATAATGTTCATCAGTCAGTCAAAAAATGTTTATTCACTGCCTACTATCTGCCTGGAAGTTCTGGTAGCATAGTGCCTAACGCACTTACTTGACTGCTTACCAAAAGGCTGGCGGTTCAAATTCACCAGCCACTCCTTGGAAGGAAGATTGGGCAATCTACTCCCGATGTGATACTGCCTTGGAAACCCAAGGAGAGGTCACTGTAAATTAGGTTCGACTGGACAGCTCATAACAACAACAACAACAACAACGCTACCTGCCTAGGAGCTCTGGTGGTGTAGTGCCTAAGGCATTTGACTGCTAACCAGAAGGCTGATGGTTCAAACCCACCAGCCATTCCTCAGAAAGGAAGATTGGACAATCTACTTCTGTAGTGATATTGCCTTGGAAACCCAAGTAGGAGTCGCTATGAGTGGGATCCCACTGGACGGCAGACATTTACTACCTGCATAGCACTGTTCTAGAAATAAGTTCTTGACTTTGAGCTTAGAATCTAGTTGGGAGGAGTTGTGGTGGGAGAGATAGACAACAAATTATAAATGATGAGTAGGAAGAGGTTGTTTGAAGATGTAATGGATCAGTTTTACTAGAATTAAAACAACAAAAACAAACTTACTGTGTCAGAGAGAAAGGGGGAAAAAAAGGCAGAGTGGGCTGAAGCATGAGGGTGGGGTTGAAGGAGTAGAGAGTAGAGAGAAATGAGGCTTGAGAGAGAATGAGAGGCTAGATTATTCCCTGGTGGCTCAGTGCCTATGGCATGTGATTGCTAATCAGAAGGTGGGCAGTTCAGACTCACCAGCCGCTCCACAGAAGGAAGACAAGGCAAACTACTTCCATAAAAGTTTATTGCCTTGGAAACCCACTGGGGGGTCGCTATTGACAGTGAGCTTTTGGGATTATGTGGGACTGTTTAAACCGCGGTTAGCTCTGGTAGCATAGTGGCTAAGGCACTTGACTGCTAACCAGAAGGCTGGCGGTTCAAACCCACCAGCCACTCCTCGGAAGGAAGGTTGGGCAATCCTACTTCTGTAGTGATACTGCCTCGGAAACCCAAGGAGGGGTCCCTCGGAAACCCAAGGAGGGGTCACTATGAGTCGGGGCCGACTCGACGGCACATGACAACAACAACAACAGGTCAGATCACTGCGGTGGAGTTGAATCCAACTTATAGCGGCCCCTCCTTGGGTTTCTGAGGCGATATTGCTATGGAAGTAGATTGCCCAATCTTCTTTTCGAGGAGTAGTTGGTGGGTTTGAACGACCAGCCTTCTGGTTATCAGTCACATGCCCTAGGCACTGTGCCACCAGAGCTCCTAAACCATGGTTAGGATTTAAGATTTTGTTCCTCTTGTAAAGAGAAGTCATTAGAGATGTTCAGAGTGGTAACATCTGAATTACTGCTTTAAAAAGATCGTTAAAACAGCTTTGTGGGTTGTGTCTGTACTGGGGTGAAGGTAGGGAAGATGGGAAGTACAAGAACAGAAAGTGTTAGGAAGCTGTTGTGTTGGTCTTACCTGGAGAAAATATAGGTCTGGACTAGGGTTTTAGTGGAAAGGGTAGGAAGTGTGGTCAGTTTTAAGAGATGTTTTGGAGATTGAGTTGTCAGAATTTATTAATAGCCTGGACAGGGAGTATGAGAGATAGAGGTAGATTAGGAGGAATCCTAGAGTTTTGGCCTGGGTGACTGGGTAGTATCATGTGCTGTGTTAGGGTAGGTGGGTGGTAGAAAGATTTGTGGAGGAACAGGTTTAGAAGTGAGATTGGTGGCTAATAAAGGATTTATAAAATTTAGTTTTGCTGTGTTAAATTTGAGATGGCTTTTAAAAATCCAATTGAAGTTGTCTTGTCGCTGATATTTGTGCTTAGTGCTCAGGGAATTGCTTTGAATTGTAGGTATGGATTGGGAACTCTGGTAGCATAATGCCTAAGGGGCTTGACTGCTAACCAGAGGGCTGGCAGTTCAAACCCACCAGCCACTCCTCGGAAGGAAGGTTGGGCAACCTACTTCCGTAGTAATACCACCTTGGAAACCCAAGGAGGGGTCTCTATGAGTTGGGTCCGACTCTATGGCACATAACAACAACAACAACAACAACAATATAGGTACGGATTAGGAAGACGTGAGTATATAGATGGTATTTTAAAGCCATGGCATTAGATGATGTTGCTTGGTGAGAGAGTGTGGGTAGAGAAGAGAAGAAGTTTTAGAAATATTTAGAAAGGTAGTAGAGGAAAAAGAATGTAGAAAGGAGATTGAGAAGGAATGTCAGTGAAAGAATGAAAACCAGGTTAGAGTGGTATCATTGAAGTCTAGAGAAGAGCATGTTTCAAGAAGGGGGAAGTATTAAATGATAGCAAATACTGCTATTAGGTAATATAAGATGAACACCAACTATTGAGAGGTGAGGAAGGGGAATGGAAGGGGAGTAGTGAAATGAGAATGGTAGCTAGAGGGAGATGTGTAGTTAAGGGTGGGTTTTTAAAAGTCACGTTTATGACCTTGAGACGAGAAGAACTAGATAGTACCCAGCTGTACCTGTCAGCCACTTGGAAAGGGATCAGTGCAGGAGATCCTGGATAGAGTGGGAGAAAAATGTGGAATAAAGCTCAAAATCATAAACAGAAAAAAGACCAGCCTTACTGGTCTGAAAGAGACTGGTGAAACCTCCAAGACTGTGACCCCTAGTCACCTTTCAGGCCTGGAAGTGAACTCACTCCTGTGGCTTCCAGCCAAACAACAGACAGACATTTAAGGTGAATATTTACATCAGGTAGATACACTCCTTAGAACAATCAGTCATGGAAGATCAGAAGGGCAGTATTTGGACAGGGTGATAGCTCAGAGGGCAGGAATACGTAGGAAAGAAGGACACAGGGAAAAGGTAACCATAGGGATCAAGTGGAAGAGAGCTGTTACATTTTAGTGATTGCAACCAATGTCATGAAACAAAATATGTATGAACTGCTGTATGGAATATGAATTTGCTTTGCAAACTCTCACTCATATCACAATGAAAAAAGAGTTTATATATCTACAAGAACGTTCTAGTAGAGCGGGAGATATATATGATGGAGAAGAGGGGAAAAAGGGAAAAACTGCAGAAGTGAAGTTCTTGAGACAGCAAGAAGGATTGACTGTAAATAAGAGCTAGAATACTTCTGTTGTTACATGAGGGTTGACAGAGCAAGGAGTTACAGTGCAAGTCAATTGGTTGACTTTAGTGGTAAGAAGAAGAGATATTTCTCCCTCTCTCTCTCTCTTTTTTTTTTTTTTCCTTTGAAGTGTGTAGTCAGGTCAGCAGCTGAGAATGAAGGGGTAGACTTTTGAGGAGAGGAGAAAGTAAGGTTTCTGAACGTAGTTATTTTGGAGAATAAAAACCCACTGCTGTTGAGTCGGATTTGACTCATAGTGACCCCTCCTTGGGTTGCTGAGGCAGTATCACTATGGGAGTAGATTGCCCTACCTTCCTTTCGAAGAGCAGCTGGTGGTTTGAACCAGCAGCCTTCTGGTTAGCAGTCAAACTGAGGTGTAGTAAATTACTTAGTGTGGCTTTTCTAGCCATAAGTCTTTGTAAACTCTGTGGTGGAATTTACTGTGAGCAACTGAGGAGCTCCTGATTGTAAAAGTTATCCACTTGGGATATTTCTATTGGGCGCAACATGAAGCAAGGTTCTGGGAGGTTCCTGCTCTCTCTCAGGTGCTTAGAATTCTGATGTTATGATTGGTTAGTTTGGCCACTCTGCCAGGCTCAAAAGGAGGCCTCTTAGAGGCAGATGAAGTCTCTCTCTGACTGCTGGTTGAGGAAGACATGCTGCTGAAAGAGATATGCGCTTCTGGGAACGAGACACAAGAGACATGCATTGCTGAGTGAGACACCAAGGGACACCCACTGTTGGGAGAGAGGCTGTGAGAGACTGTTAGGAGAGAGACTGTGGGGCTGGGGAGAGACTGAGCATTTTTCCTGAACTTGAATTGTAGCTGGTGCTTCCCTAATAAACCCCGTAATCTGTGAGTTCTGTGTGGCCACTGCAGTGAATTATTGAACCCAGGAGAGAGGTGGTGGGTGCTTTGGGAGGAACGGTTGGTGAAAGGGCTGGAGGGCAGCATGTCTGGCCTTGCAGGAATAGGCCTTGGGTTACTGATGGTGATTCTGTTTTTCTTTTGTGGGGTTAGAGGAGGTCAGGAGATGGGGCCTCCTTGCCCTTTTGGCACAAATGCCTTAGGCACTATGCCACAAGAGCTCCATACGAAGTGATTTTTTGGGAGGTTGTAGTAGTATTATCTAGCAGTATTGAATGCCCAATTTAGGTTTGTAGTAGCATAATGCCTAAGGCACTTGAATGCTAACCAGAAGGCTGGTGTTTCAAACTCACCAGCCACTCCTTGGAAGGAAGATGGGGCAATCTACTTCTGTAGTAATACTGCCTTGGCAACTCAAGGAGGGGTTGCTATGGGTCGGGTCTGACTCAATGGCACATAACAACAACAACAATGATATATTTAAACTGACTGTAGCCAGCAGAGCTATGTAATTTTCCTCCAGCAGTATTCATCTTCTTTGGTACGATCATGGAGTAATTGGATAGTTGGGTTTTCTATACTAGCTTAATTGAGAAAGAAAAGTGAAAGGGAGTTGTAATTCAGTCCTTTCATTTTTTGGTGAGAATTCTGTGATGCATACTGTCAAACACTCAAATATTTTTAATGAATGAGAAGGTACAATTTTAGATTTTCCTAAGAATGCTCGTCTAACATTGGGGCAATGTTAATACAATTGGATTACGTTGTGATCTGTATACCTTAAATATATAATTTTCAAACATTTTTCGTTATTTCTAATTCTGTTTCTCTTTCTGAGAATTAAATCTCGTGTAATCTTCATGCCATTTTTTTGAAGGTCTGTCTATGATGGTGAGGAGCACGGACGATTCATGGAGAAGCTTGAAACTCGCATCCGTAATCATGACCGAGAAATTGAGAAAATGTGCAACTTTCATTACCAGGGCTTTGTGGACTCTATAACAGAACTACTGAAAGTACGAGGAGAAGCCCAGAAACTCAAAGTAAGGAGAGTCTAAGAGAGATTTGTTTCGCTGACATATGCTGGGTTATGTATTAACAATGAGTATTTTTGCATGGCAAGAAAGGAATTTGTACTGAAAGACAGAGAATTACAATTATAGCTTTTTAGCTAAAAAGAATACCCTTTTAAGATAAAGTTTAGGATAACTACACCTGGATGAGAACTAGCAGTCAGTACCAATTCTTTCACACAGAAACTCGATTCTTTATGTCATTTGTTTCCTTGCTAGATAAAGGTTACCACTGAAGGATGTCAGAATTTCAGGGCATTGCTGCAGACTCTTTGCAGCATGGCATCTAGGCCAAAGGTAAAAATCAGTGATAGTTGTATAGGGTCTTTTATGAAAGTTCTTTGTTGAAATGACAGGCTCATATTCAGAAAGGAGGCTTGTCACATTGATCCGGTCCCTGCCATAGCAAATGGATTAAATTGACAAAACAAACTTTGCTTATTGATCTCAAATCTAGCCATTTTGCTATATTTTTGTTATTTCTGGTAATTTATGTGTTGATTCTTGTGAGTTTTCTATGTATATACTCATATGATTTGTAAATAATAGCAGTTTTATTTCCTTCTTTCCAGTCCTTATACTTCTAATTTCTTTTTCATGTCTGACTGGAACTTGAATTAAAATTTCAAAAGGATATTTCCCTGTGCAGGGGTGAACTTGACAATGAATCTAAAGTTGTAAGAATACATTGGTAAGAAAAGCAAAGAAATAATTTTATTTAGGGGAGAAGTAGACTACCAGATGTTAAATTATATTCTAAAGCTATAGTAATTTAAAAACTCATCTGGCTGTAAAACCTGACTTGAACAGATAGGAAGCCATCAGAATTTTAAACTTAATTTATTTAATGTGAAGTTTTATGGTTTGCTACAGAAATATTACTATATTTGATTATGGGGTGTTGTCCCAGACCTGTTGAGGAGTGTTAGGTGGTATGTAATATGTACCATATTATTATTTTTTGCCAAAATTTTGAAATCCAAAACATGTTAGGTCCCAAGGTTTCAAATAAGGGTTTATGGATCTGTATAACAAATACCCAACCATCTTAAGAAATATAATCCTGCTAGCACAATTAAATCTCTCTTTTGTCCCCTATCATGCCCTTCAGAGGTAACATCTATTTTGATTTGTTGTTAGAGTTCTTTAATGCTTAACTATTTTAATTTAAATTAAGATAGATCCCTTCCTCATTCAAAATTAACTCCAGATGAGCTATAGAATTAAATGTAAAAAGTAATACCATAAAGGAGATGAATAGTAAAATAAATAGATGAATATTTACATAATTTGGGGAGTGGGAGAATAATACATTTCTAAGCCATCACTAAACCAGAAAGAAAAAATTAATAGATATGACATTAAAATGAAAGAAATTTTTCTACATGCAAATTAAAAGTTAAAAGGCAGATAAATGAAGAAAAATATTTATAAATACATATGACAAATGATGGGAGCTCTGGTAGCGTAGTGCCTAAGGTACTTGACTGATGACCAGAAAGCTGGCGGTTCAAACTCACCAGCCACTCCTCAGAAGGAAGATGGGGCAATCTAGTTCCGTAGTGATACTGCCTCGAAAACCCAAGGAGGGCTCTATGAGTTGGGTCCGACTTGACGGCACCCAACAACAATAACAACAACAACAATATGACAAATTATTAATTTCTTAATACATAAAGGCCTTACAGATTTTTTTTTAAACTTTTTATTGTGATTTGGGTGAAAGTTTACAGAGCAAATTGGTTTTCCATTCATAATTCATGCACATTTTGTTTCATGACATTGATTGCAATCCCAACAATGTAACACTCTTCCCACTTCCTCCCTGTTACAAGTTCATAGGAAAATTATGAATAATAGAAAACTGAGAAGGAATACATTAGCATACAATTACATAAGAAGAATACAAGGTAACTCTATAATTTAAGAATTCAAATTTAAGCAATAAGGTGACACTTAATAGAATGGCAAAGATGAAAAAAGTAATATTTAAGATTGGTGATGACACAGAAGTGGGCAAACCTGCTTGGTATCTAGACTGTTAAAACTTGCAGAGAATAATTTGTTAATATATATCTTTGTTGAAAACCTCATATAGTTATAAGATTAATTTTAAGGCTGTAGTATGTGTTAGGAGCTCTTGTAGTGTAGTGCCTAAGGCATTTGACTGCTAACCAGAAGGCTGGCGGTTCAAACCCACCAGCCACTCCTCAGAAGGAAGGTTGGGCAATCTACTTCCGTAGAGATACTGTTTCAGAAACCCAAGGAGGGGTCACTGTGTGTAGTATGTGTTAGGAGCTCTTGTAGTGTAGTGCCTAAGGCATTTGACTGCTAACCAGAAGGCTGGCGGTTCAAACCCACCAGCCACTCCTCAGAAGGAAGGTTGGGCAATCTACTTCCGTAGAGATACTGTTTCAGAAACCCAAGGAGGGGTCACTGTGAGTTGGATCTGACTCGATGGTAGTGAGGAGGTATGTGTTCAAGGATATTCATATAATATTTTTTTATTATAGATAAAACTTAAAAGTGAGCCTAAAAATAATTTAGTAGAGGTTTAGTAAAATAAGTTATCATACATCCATTGGAAAGAATATACAATACATTATATAAATTATAACGTAGAAGAATATCTGATTTGGAAACAGATATATTTGTATAATGTGTAATGCAGGTTATAAAAATATAGAAAATATTTTATAAACTAAATATGCACATACTTAATAGGTAAATAAATAAACATTAGAAAAATTGGAAAACTTCTACCAAAGGTTGTTATCAATAGTCCCTGGATAATAGATATTTTGATGTTTCTATTAGAGTCATTTCTCTGTATTCTAATTTCCTGTAGTTTGAATTGAAAATTTTGATTATTGATTAGAAAATTTAATGTTAAGATTTATACACTAAACAACATTGTCATTCAATATGTTGTTGTTGTTGTTATGTGCCGTTGAGTTGGACCTGACTCATAGCGACCCCTCCTTGGGTTTCCGAGGCAGTATCACTACGGAAGTAGATTGCCCCATCTTTCTTCCGAGGAGTGGCTGGTGGGTTTGAACCACCACCAGCCTTCTGGTTAACACTCAAGTGCCTTAGGCACTACGCTACCTGAGCTCCTTCATTCAATATAGGAAAGTAATAATAATGCTTAAAATCTAGGTTAAAAAAATGACAAAGGCCTAAACTAAGATAGTTGTAAGGAGATGCTGAAGAAGGGAAGATAGCCCAGATGCACATGAGGCAAAAAATTCTCTAGACTAGAGCCCATAAGAGAGCAGAAAATGACCCCCTGGCTTCCTGGTTTGGGTGAGTTGGTATTCGATAGTACCACTCTTTGAAATGTGGACTAAAATGAGAGGCTCAGAATCTGATAAAAAGGTTGGAACTTCTCCCTAGGAAAAAAAAAGTATATGTATGAGAATGTGAATTAAGAGCAATTTCAAATGACTTCATAGAGAAGCCCATAGATGGATTCCTCTAGGGCAGTGCTTTCCATTTTTTTCCTTGTTGTGCCACACCTACAAGAGGATATTCAAAAGGCAGGCATAGGGGTGTAAACTAGAGGAAACTTGGGGGTAATATGAGGCTTGTTGAAAAAAATTATATTTTCTTACAGATTATAATAAGAAAAATAAAATGTAAAATATTAGGCTATAATAAGAATTTATATAAATCTTCTAAAAACCTTTTCACCATTTGAAAATGAGAAACTTGAATTTGCTTCCATGAGCATAATTTTTTTTTTATGTTAAGTTTTATACTTGAAATGACTGCATGCAGTTCTGGTCAAGACTTAAAATGATGCTTCCTTGAATTCTTTATAGGCACTATTTAAGAGAACCTTTTCTCAGAAGTAGGTGAAAAAAATTAAACTATTCTTATATTCATTCAAAATTATGTACACCATTTGAAATTATTATATTAAAGAATCTTGATAGTGCTTCTTTAATTCATTGACAACTATAATGCCTTAAATGGATAAAAGAATCTCAGTGAATGAAAACCAAAATATGAGCCTCTTGCCAGGAGCTGTGTGTGCTCTTAGTGCCTACCTAGCCAGCCTAGCTTTCTGTTTGCACCCTGGGCTGTGGGTTTTTATACTCCTTGGACACCTGTATCCTAAACTTCTCTACCAGCTCCCTGAGAAGCTGGTCCATGATGGGAAATGGTACTTTGTCTCTGGCTACTGAAGTAGGCATGTAGTGAAGTACTTCTGTGATGAGGGACTATTGGATATTACTCATAATGCTCACCAATTGTAGTATCACTTGCTGGTAGGTGTTCATATTCTCTTTCTTCGTTCCCTCTTCAAATTGCTTAGGATGCCCCTGAAGGAATACCTCAAAAGACTGCTCATGCTGGAGGCTACTAGGTAAAGGTTTTTGGTTGCTTCAGGCTCTGTCCAGTTACTCTGAGGGCCAAGGAGATCAATGTCTAACTGCACACCTGGGAGATTCTGCTTTAAGGGGATCCATTCCATCTAAGTTAAAACACCTATGAAATGTAGAGTGAAAGACAGGCGTCCAGAAAATGGAAAAGATTAAGTATTAACTATTTTCAGTACTACTTTAACTTAGTGAAAACAAAAAAACGTACACTTCCTTGTTTGCCAATAATTTCTTTTGATCCACAGTGTGTGTGTGTATCCATATATATATGTTCTTTGACTAAAAAGAAGTAGCATTCTAGGTAGTCAGTATAGTTTCTTTTCATTGTTATGTTAAAATAATATTGAAATACACCTACTCCTCACCAGCAGTCTCTTAACTGACATTTTACATTTGTGACAATAGTAAAAAAAACTACATCTGACTGTTTTGGACATTAACAATGTATGTCTAACAATAATGAATGCCAGGGTGCAAAGTGAAGTAACGTTGGCTTTGATGGTTAAAGCTATGTGTTAACTTGGCTGGGCTGTGATTCTCAGTAGTTTGGCAGTTATGTAATGATGTAATTTGTCAGTTATGGAATGATGGAGCCATCCTCCATTTTGTGATCTGATGTGGTCATCTCCATTTTTGCATAATGTCAATTTTTATGTAATGACTTATCAACTTAACCATGTTGATAAGTGAGGTGTGGGTGTAGTAATGATCTTTATCAGAAGTGATTATTACCCTCAATGGATATGCTTTAGAACCTTCGTTTACATTAAATCAATTTAGTGATCACAGTTTAAAAAAAAAATGAAATTAAATAGAATAGAATCAAGTAGAAAATAGTAAAGTGTATCACATGTAGTAATGGAAAAACATTGTTTCTTAAGAAATTTATTTAAATATTTATTGTGTATGTAGTGAGGTGTGTGTTCCTTATGCTTGTGTAATGGGTTACAACGTAATTTGTATTTCTTAATGTGAGTTTCTGAAGGAAGATTGAGTAATCTACTTCTGTAGTGATACCTCCTTGGAAACCCAAGGAGGGGTCTCTATGAGTCAGATCTGACTCGATGGCAGTGAGTGACTATGAGTTTAAAGTAAAGCAAAGTATGAGAAGTGGTTTACCTTTATAAGGTAAATGGGGCTGCTCTAGTAGAGATGGTGGTGCTGAGTTTAGGAGTATTTATGAAGGCTGAGTTTTATGAGATATCTAGTTTAGAATTAAAAAAAATAAATATTTATTCTTGAATAACTGCTATGAGGATGATAGTACTGTCACTCAAAGTAACCTGTTCCATATTTATTCATATTGTTTGAAATCTTTTTCTTATATTGTATTGAATCATATACAATATAATCATCTATATACAATATACAGTTATCCATTTATTGCTATGAATAGTAAGCTCCATTGTTAGGGAGTCATATTTATTCTGATAGCTCTTCAGATATTTAAATAACACCTATCCTTTAGGTATAGTATATATTATCCAGGCAGGAAGCAAGAGCTAGGGCCGATGGCCGGAACAGGTCGGGGGAGGCCAGGAAGTGAATCGAGCAGTTTAGAACAACTGAGGGAGATGAACTTGTCTGTCAGTTTGTCATACTCTGTTGGCTTGCATGTTACTATGAGGCGGGAGGCTGTGCCACTGGTGTTTCAGATGTCAACAGGGTGGCCCATGGTGGACGGGTTTCAGCGGAGCTTCCAGACTGAGACAGACTCAGAAGAAGGAAGAGGCCATCCACTTCTCAAAGAATTGGCCATTGAAAACCTTATGAAAAGCAGTGAAACACTGACTGATATATTACTGGACAACTTTATGAATAGCCCTGAAACATTGTCTGATACAGCTGGAAGATGAGCCCCTCAGATTGGAAGGCACTCAGCATATGACTGGAAAAGAGCTGCCTCATCAGAGTAGAGCCAATCTTAATGATATGGATAAAGTAGAGCTTTTGGAGCCTCCATTTGCTGATGTGGCATGACTCAAAATGAGAAGAAAGAGCTGCAAATATTCATTAATAATTAGAACATTGAATGTACGAAGTATGATGAGTCAATGAAAGCTGGAAGTTGTGAAAAATGAAATGGCACACATAAAGAGTGATATCCTAGGTGTTAGTGAGCTGAAAGGGACAAGTTTTGGCCATTTGGAATAGGACAGCCATATGATCTACTATGCCGGGAATGACAAAGAGGAATGGCATGACATTCATCATCACAAAGAGTGCTTCAAGATCTATCCTGAAGTACAATGCTGTCAGTGATAGTATAATATCCATATGCCTACAAGGAAGGCCAGCTAATACTCCTGTTACTCAAATTTATGCACCAATCACCAAAGCCAAAGATGAGGAAATTGAAGATTTTTACCAACTTCTGCAGTCTGAAATTGACAAAACATGCGATCAAGATGTGTTGATTATAACTAGTGATTGGAATGCAAAAGGTGAAAATAGAAGAATCTCTGGTAGTTGGAAAATATGGTGTTGGTGACAGAAATAGTGGTATACAGCACATGATAGAATTTTGCAAGATCAATGACTTATTCATTGCAAATACCTTTTTTCAGCAACACAAACAGTGGCTACATGTGTGGACTTCACCAGATGGAGTACACAGGAATCAGATTGACTACATCTGTGGTGGGAGGTGATGGAAAAGCTCAATATCTTCAGCTAGAACAAGGCCAGGAGCTGACTGTGGAACAGACCATCAGCCATATGCAAGTTCAACTTGAAGTTGAAGACAATTAAAACAAGTCTACAGGAGCCAAAATATGACCTTGAATATATCCCTCCTGAAATTAGAGACCATCTAAAGAATAGATTTGATGCATTAAACACCAGTGACCGAAAACCAGAGAAATTGTGGGATGACATCAGGAACATCATCCATGAAGAAAGCAAAAGGTCATTAAAAAGACAGGAAAGGCAAAAAAGACCAAAATGGATGTCAGAAGAGACTCTAAAACTTGAATGGAGAGTAGCTAAAGCAAAGGGAAGAAATGACAAGATAAAAGAGCTGAACAGAATATTTCAAAGAGCAGCTCAAGAAGACAAAGTCAGTTATTATAATGAAATGTGCAGAGACATGGAGTGGAAAGCCAAAAGGGAGGAACACATTTGGCATTTCTCAAGCTGAAAGAACTGAGGAAAAAAATTAATCCTTGAGTTGCAATATTGAAATATTCTATGGACAATATATTGACTGATGCAGGAAACATCAAAGGAAGGAATACACAGAGTCACTGTACCAAAAAGAATTGGTTGATGTTCATCCATTTCAGGAGGTGGCATATGATCAAGAACCAATGGTAATGAATGAAGAAGTTGAAGCTGTACTGAAGGAAGTGGCAAAAAACAAGGCTCCAAGAATTGACAGAATACCCACTGAGATGTTTCAACAAATGAATGCTGAGCTGGAGGCACTCACTTGCTATGCCAAGAAATCTGTAAGATAGCTACCTGGCCAACTGACTGGAAGAGATCCATGTTTGTACCAATTCCAAAGAAAAGTGATTCCACAGAAATTTTCGTGCAATATCATTAATATCACATGCAAGTAAAATCTTAAAAAAATATACAGCAGTATATTGACAGAGAACTTCCAGAAATGCAAGCTGGGTTCAGAAGGCGACATGGAACAAGGGATATAGTGGATACAGTGGATGTCAGATGGATCTTGACTGAAAGCAAAGAATACCAGAAAGATGTTTACTTATATTTTCTTGACTATGCAAAAGCATTCAATTGCATGGATTATAACAAATTGTGGATAACATTGAGAAGAATGGGAATTCCAGAACACTTAATTGTACTCATGAGGAACCTGTACGTAGATCAGGAGACTGCCATTTGAACAGAACAAGGGAACACTGCATGGTTTAAAATCAAGAAGGGAGTGTGTCAGGATTTTATCCTTTCATCCCACTTACTCAATCTGTATGCTGAGCAGATAATCCGAGAAGCTGGACTACAGGAAGAAGAATGTGGCATCAGTATTGGAAGAAGACTTACTAACAACCTGTGATACGCTGACGACACAACTTTGCTTGCTGGATTTGAAGCACTTACTGATGAAGATTAAAGACTCACCTCAATATAAAGAAAACAAAAGTCCTCACAATGTGTCCAATAGTCAGCATGATGATAAATGGAGAAAAGATTGAAGTTGTCAAAGACTTCATATTACTTAGTTCTACAATCAACACCAATGGAAGCAGCAGTCAAGATATCACATGACGTATAGCATTGGGCAAATTTGCTGCAAAAGACCTCTTTCAACTACTAAAGAGCAAAGATATCTCCTTCAAGACTAATGTGCGCCTGCCATAAGCCATAATATTTTAGTCAGCTCATATACATGAAAGAGCTAGACAATGAATAAAGAAGACTGAAGAAGAGTCGATGCTTTTGAGTTGTGGTGTTGGGGAAGAATGCTGGAAGTACCATGGATTGCTAAAAGAACTAATAAATCTGTCCTGGAAGAAGTGCAGCCGGAATGCTTCTTGGAAGCAAGAATGGCCAGACCTCGTCTCACCTGCTTTGACCGTTGTAAGAAAGGATCATTCCCTGGAGAAGGATATCATGCTTGATAAAGTGGAGGGTCAACAAGACGGATTGATACAATGGCTACAACGATGGGCTCAGGTATAGCAAGGGTTGTGGGGCTGGAACAGGACCAGGCAGTGTTTTGTTCTGCTGTCCTTAGGGTTGCTATAAGTCAGAAAGGACTCAATGGCACCTAACAACAACTTAACAGTAAAGTGTATAGTGTCTCCAAATAATTATTTTTCCATGTTTGGGCTAAAAATACCTTCAGCTTTGTTTCATGTGATGTAAGTTTTAAGTCCCCCTTCAACCTTTTTCACAGCTAACATGCTGCAGCTTGTCAACGGCATTCTTAAAACATGGCATCTAAATGTGGTTATCACAGTGTGGTCTTTTATAACCCTACCAACTCGTTTTTTGTAGACCAAGAATTGACAAACTATGTCTTGCAGGTTAAATCCAACTTGCAGCCTGTTTTTGCAAATAAGGTTTTATTGGAACATAGCCTTTCCTATTTTTTTTTTGCATATTATTTGTATCTGCCTTCTTCTACAATGACTTAGGTGAGTAGTTGGCAACAGAAACTGTATGGCTACAAAGTGTGAAATACTTACTCTTGGCTACTTTACAGACAAGATCTCCTGACTCCTATTTTAGACAATGTTTCTGTTAATACTGTCTTTGGTCAGCATTTTTGGCAGCTACATCACATTTAATTCCTATTGAGCTCCCAGTCCAATAAAACCACTAAGTCTTTCACATGTGATGCTATTGAGTAAATAATTTAATAAAGGAGGAATTTGAGGGTGTCTTGCCTGTCTTTTTGATAATTTAGAAAGGCTTCTTGGAGGACATAGGATTTCATGTTTTCTTTGAGAGAAGATGCACACAGTAATCTGCTTCGAAAATGATAGTCTGGATATAGTGTATGGTTTAGTGTGGTGCTTTTAAAACTGTGTTTTCTGAAAAACTAGTCTGTGTTCCTCAATAAAAGGGCATTATGGTAACATAAGTTTAGAAAGCACTGTGCACAATATCCCCTTTCTTGGGCAGTCACAATGTATGTAAAGGCTTCCAGAAGTATTGAATAAAGTGATCTGTTTGTTGTTGTTTCTCCACCCACACCTGACTGGAGAAGCATGTGTGTGTGTGCATGTGCCTACACCTTATGTGCATGTACAGAGTTGCTATTAACATTTCTTGGAGCTCTAAGGGACAAAAATAGTAAATTCTGGGTTGAGGAATGGCTTAAAAGTATAAGGAGTGGCAGATACTGATGGAAGGGTAGAAAGTGTTTATTAAGGAAAGTTCCAGAAGTTAGTATTGTGCATGCTTGATAACGTCTGAGATGGTGAGGAAATTGCCATTTTATATACTCATTTTTTTTTTAACATCAATTGAGACTTCAAAAGTGGATGCCAAAAAAATAGATGCCAATTCCTTAAAATTATGAACTCTAGAGGATTTAGAGACTTTTTCACATATATATATTTTTTATATCTGATGTAGAGATTAAGTTAGCAAAAAATGAATGTAGAAGTGTTAGGAGCTATGAGTTAATGATCTAAAAAGAATGAAAATATATATTTTCTAAAATTAGAAAATAAACAAATAAGGAAAATTTGACTTGGGTTAAAAGTTCCAGAAATACATTGATGAAGTGAGGAATAGCTATGATAAAATTTGTTCTTTCTAGATATAGTAGAGATGGTAAATAAAGTTCTTTGGTTATTTTGTGTATTTTTATTCTCTCTTTTTTCTTCTCTCCAAAGTTAAAGTGTGATTTTCAGTCATTATAGTATCTTAGTTTGCAATGTTCCAAACCAAATATATCTATTAATAATTTTTTTTCATTGTTCAAAAGGTTATGCAATTCTCCAGTAGAAATGTTGATATAATTTAAGCCTAAGAAAATACCTCTGGGCCAATAATGTGATGGAATACTGAAATTTCATCCAAAAATACCTATTCGTATTCTTTTCATATTAAATCTTGATCTTATCCAAATTGTCTAAATGTTTGTTTTTTATGAGTTTAAATTGTCTTCTCTCCACAGAATCAAGTGACGGATACTAATAGAAAACTACAACATGAGGGAAAGGAAGTAAGGCCAGTTTACTTTTCAAAAATCTTTTCTGTTTCATGTTTTGATGATTCTCTAGGTTTTTTATTCAGTATTTTGTAAGACAGTAAGGAGTTACTGGAGGAACTTGAATATTATTGCTGCTTCTCCAAATGTGTATCTGAATTAAATGAATATAGACACTAGAAAGCCTGTTGAAAGGGTGCAGCTTTCCTTATCAATATTATTAAGTCACTTGAGTAGTAATATGGTTAGTGCCGTTCCCTCTACTGGGAACGTTCTTCCCTCAGTGTCTACCTACGTACTTCAGATCTTTGTTCAAATGTTACCTTTTTAATAAAGACTTTCCTGACCACTTTATTGCAGTCTTACCCTAACCCCTCTTCTTTTTTTTACCCTTTTCAGCTTTATATTTTTCTACTGTACCTATCATGCTCTGATATGGTGTACTTTTACTTGTATATTTATTTTTTCCCATTACTCTCTATTAGATAATTTCTCCATGAGGTCAGGAAGTTTTATTTGTATAATTCATTGCTGCATCCCCTCTATCTACCTAAATAGCATGAGTTGGTGCTCAATAAATATTTGTTTTAAAAAAATGAATAATTGATTCCATTTTACCTTTCATAGTTTACAAAATTATTTTACATCCATTTTCTAACTTGATCCTCATGGCAGACCTATGATAAAGTCAGGGCAGATGTTAATATTATTTTATTGATTAGGAAACTAAAACATGGATGATTTGCTAAAGTTTACATAGATAATAATTGACAAGGCTGGGACTAACACTCAATTTTTCTGAATTATAGTTCATTGCTGTTCTCTATAGCATGCATTTTATTACCTAATATTTTTAAGTATTAATTTTAATAATCTTTAAGATTGGCTTTTAATTGTTTTATCAGTGATTTAATCAAGGCTATTCTTATTCTTTTTTTTCGTGGTATCTAAGCAGATAGTGAGTACAGGATGAATACTGCAAGAGACTATGTAGATTATTGCCTTTCTAGAGTTTGTCTCACATATTCTGAATTATGCAGAGAGTACAGTTTCTTCTAGTTATATTGTAGGATGATTTCAGATGGAAGCCTTTTAAACGGAAGAAAAGTGAGTTATTCTTTACTCAGTTGGAACTCTCTTAGAAAAATTATAACTTCTGAGTGTGGTTTATTTGTTGAAATAGATTTAGTTGGGGTTCATTTTCAGGACTCACTTAAAGCTGTATAGCAAGGACTGTTTTCCTCCAAGTGTCTAGCACTGATGAAAGCGATATAGAATCTTAGAAGACAAAAGATACCATAAATCATAAAGAGCCTGAATAGAGTTTGCAGAAAATGTGCATATTTTTTGCTTTTGCCCTAGATAACCCTGTATTTTAGGATTTTATTTTGCTTAGCTTTTCTTAATATAGTATGTGCTCTGGGAAGAAAGTGAGGAACTGCAGGAATGTTTTACTGGTTGGGATAGGCAGTTCCTTAGTCTAGCTGGCAGGTCTTACTATGAAATTGTCTGGGATTTTCTGATGAATTGAACAGAGTGGAAATATGTGACTGAAAGCTTTTTATTTACAGCTAGTGGCATAATTCCGTTTTTTCCCCCCCCCCTCTTGCCAAGCTGGTAATAGCAATGGAAGAGCTGAAGCAGTGTCGACTACAACAGAGAAATATTTCTGCTACTGTTGATAAATTAATGCTGTGTCTTCCAGGTGAGGAACTGGAAATGGAGTGGCACTTTTGATGCAATTCCTTTAGCTTTAATTAATCTTTCACTTTCTCTAAATAATGCTTGTATGCTCTTTTTCCCCTTCTCTTTCAAGTCTTAGAGATGTATAGCAAACTGAGGGACCAGATGAAAACTAAAAGGTGAGTTTTTTTTTTATTATTAAATAGTTTTCAGTATCTAAAATTAGTGTTATTTAGAATATTTAAATGTCTGTATTTAGCATAACCTTTCAAAAATAACCGTGTAACATCTTCTCTAGCCTTTTGTGTGTTTATTTATTCATCCCTAGATTTATGCATACTAGTGGTATGCTGACATATTCTGTCATGTATTGTTTGATAAAAAGCATTGTTTCCAGTTGGATTTTTAGAGGGTTCAATCTTTTAGGGAAAAGCATGTAACTATTTTAGTGATAGTTGGTTTGAGAAATATACTTTTGTTTAATTAGAAAATATAATTACTGGATCTGGCAAGGTTAATATTAAGTTCAGAGTATTCCTGCCCTATGTGCTGTTTTTATCTAATTCCAGAACAAATACACAGTTACTCTTTGGCTCTACTTCTGAAATTAAAGTAAGCATCCCTACCCTCTGCTCTGGGGCACACTGCAGTATGATGGGGATATGTGAAGCCACAGGATGAAAAGGGCATGTCTCTTGAAGTGTTAATTTTACCTAGATTTTGATAAAAAAATTATGGACTTAATGTATTTAATATTGAAATAAGAACAGAAATATTACAGATAAAATTCCAACTTCTCAAGAATTTTAAAGCTCAAGCATGAAACATCAACTTTTTTTTAGTTTCTTAGAATTATTTCCTATCCTCAGGAGGACTTGTTAATTTAAAAGAACACAGGTGGAACCAGTAGAGCAGTTCTGTTCAAGGAGATAGGAAAGTATAGTATTATTCCTCTAATAAACTTATTATAAACTTAGAAAATTACAAAGAATAAAAAATAATGTGTATCAAACTCTCTGAATTATAGATATCAATGATTTTCTAGTTTTGGTTCATATATATTAGTGAGAGAGAGGCTCTGGACTGCTGGCTTGTGGAAAACCTTTTATACCTTCATGTATATGAGGTAAAAATAAGCATTAAAAAATTGTAGATAAAATTTATTATTCTCTTTCTTGGTCCTTTTCATTTCCCTTCTTTCCTGAGGAAACCAGTATCATAAATCTTCTAGTATATGTTTTCAACATAGATCATATATTGTATTACTTTGTATTTTTAAAACACTTAGATGGTTTTTAGTCCTTATTATGTTGAGATTCATTCATTCATTCAAACAAAATGAAGTGAATGAGTACTGTTATGTGCCAGGTATTGCTTTCGGTGTTTTGGATGTTTCGGTGTTTGTGAATGAGAAAGACAAAAATCCATGCCATTATAGAGCTTAGTGGTCTTCTTTGTAGGTGTGTGACTATTACCATATCATTGACAGTGTTGTATTTCAGCATAGATCTTGAAATATTCATTTTGGCAATGAATGCAGTATTGTTACTCTTCAGTCTAGTTAATATGATTATTCAAATTTATACACCAAACAATAATGCCAAAGATAAAGACACTGAAGAATTTTCCCCAACTTCTGCAGTTTGAAATTGATGAAACATGCAATCAAGATTAATTGATAATTACTGGTGATTGAAATGTTAAAGTTAGAAATAAGGGTGGGTAGTAGGAAAATATGGCCTTCGTAGTAGAAACAATGTCGAGATTGTGTGATAGAATTTACTTTTTTACCTGTTTCTTTTGTTTTTCTTTCTTTCTTTCTTTTTTGATTGTGATTTGGGTGAAAATTTACAGAGCAAATTTACTTTCCATTCAGCAGCTCACGTATACTTTGTCTCATAACATTGACTACAGTTTACTACAATGTAACAGCTCCCCTCCCACTTCCTCCCCATAGTTACCCTTCACTGTGTCCATCCCTCCATGCACTCCTGCCCCCTGAGCTGTCTCCTTGTGCATAAACAGCCCTTCTTTCTCCCATGATTTACTTTATTTCTTTTTATAACAACATAAATGGCAACTATCTCAAGAATAGATTTGACACATTGAACACTAATGACTAAAGACTAGACAAGTTATGGGATGACATCAAAGATATCAGACATGAAGAAAGCAAGAAGTCATTAAGGAACACAGGAAAGAAAGAAAACTAAAATGGATGTCAGAAGAGACTCTGATACTTGCTCTTGAACATAGAGTAGCTAAAATGAGTGGAAGAAATGAAGTAAAAGAACTGAACAGAAGATTTGAGAAGACCAAGTAAAGTATTGCAATGAAACGTGCAAAGACCTGGAGTTAGAAAACCAGAAGGGAAGAACACAGTGTTTCTCAAGCTGAAAGAACCGAAGAAAGAATTCAAGACTGAAGTTGCAATACTGAAGGATTCTATGGGCAAAATACTGAACAATGCAAGGAAGCATCAAAAGAAGATGGAAGATGGTGGTACTTCAGTTTGTGTGTCAACTTGGCTGGGCCTGGTTGAGTGGCTGGGCAGCTGGTGGTAGTTAATCCCCACGAGGAGATTGGCAATCAACATAGGGTGAGATCTACCACAAGCAGCTGGGTAGCTGCCTTAGGGAATGTGGTCTGCTTCCTGCATTTAAGCAGAAGCCTTGGGAATGGTCTCTAGCCTTTGGAACTCTTGGACCCTGCATGTAGCCGTGTAGTTGCTCAGCACCCTGCCGTGCTCTGCTGACCTTGGTGTTAGGCCAGAGTAAACTCAAGCCACCAACATTTCAGTTAGCTTCCTCTGGGTGTCAGGCTCTGATGAGACAGCCTGATAAGACAACCAAGGTGACAAAACCCGCCCAGGCTGGAAAGTCCCATGTGATAACAAACTTCCTCCTGTGAAGCCCCCTCATGCTAATTAAGTGCAGACCCATGCCAACAGCTAATTGGACTCTGCCATTTCCTTAGTGTCCCCAGTTAAGTCTTCTCTGTGTCTATAAGAATCTATCCCCCCTGCCCAGGGGTGCGACTTCTCTAGCCCTGATGCTAAGGCATGAGAACCTGGCCCGGGAGTGCTAATAAACTGCTTCTCTGAAACAACTCCATGTCCTGGTGTCTCGGCAAATCTGCATTACACTTGGGACTTACAGTGGACTTAAGTTAATGGCTTGCTGTGTGGTTTGGTAACATTGGGATTGTGCCTTTTTACTTGTCAACCTTGGGACTTCTCAGCCTCAGCAGCCTGCAGCTGTCTGAGTGAAGAAAAGCCTCTAGCTCCAGTAGGCTGGGAGCAGGAGGCAGAGCTGGACCCCAAGGTTGAGGGGCTTTCATCCAGCCCCTAGAGGCCAGCACTTTGAACTTGGACTTAAAGCTTCCAAGTTGTCAGAATAAACTCCTGTTTGTTTAAGCCATCCCATTTGTGGTATATTTCCTGTTAGAGCGGCACCAGATGACCAGAACAGAAGGCATATAGAGAGTCACTTTACTAAAAAGAGTTAGTTGATTTTCAACCATTTCAGGAGGTCCAATATGATAAAAAACTGAACTAAAGGAAGAAGTCCAAGCTGCACTAAAAGCATTGGTGAAAAACAAAACTCCAGAAAATGAGGGAATACTAACTGAGATATTTCAACAAACAGATACAATGCTTGAAGCACTCACTTGCCCATGCCAAGAAATTTGGAAGACAGCTACCTAGCCAAATGACTGATAGAGATCCATATTCATACCTATGTCAAAGAAAGGTGATCCAGTGGAATGTGAAAACTATCAAACAATGTCATTAATACCACACAAGTAAAATAATGCTGAAGATAATTTAAAAACAGTTGCAGTGGTACATCGACAGGGAATTGCCAGAAATTCAAGCCAGATTCAGAAGAACTCATGGAACAAGAGATATCATTGTTGCTATCAGGTGGATTTTGGCTGAAAACAGAGAATGCTAGAAAGATGTTTACCCTTGTTTTACTGACTATGCAAAGGTATTAGACTGTGTGGAGCATAACAAACTATGGATAACATTATGAAGAATGAGAATTCCAGAACTCTTAATTGTGCTCGTGTGGAATCTGTACATAGATCCAGACGCAGTTATCCAGAGCAGAACAAGAGGATAATGAGTAGTTTAAAATCAGGAAATGTGTGCATCAGGGTTGTATCTTTTCACAATATGTATGTATTTTGTATGTTGAGCAAATAATCCAAGAAACTGGACAGTATGAAGAAGAATGTGGCATCAGGATTGGAGATTGACTCAACAGCCTGTGACATGTGGTTGGCACAACCTTGCTTACTGAAAGTGAAGGTGACTTGAAGCACTTACTGATGAAGATCAGAGACTACAGCTTTCTGTGTAGATTACACCTCAGCATAAAGAAAACAGAAATTCCCACAATAGGAGCAATAAATAACATCATGATAAATGGGGACTTGACAGCACATAACAACAACCACCACCACCATCGAGTTGATACTGATAGCGACCCTACAGGACAGAGGAGGGTTTTCAAAGCTGTAATCATTATGGAAGCAGATTGCCATATTTTTCTCCCATGGAGTGGCTGATGGGTTCAGAGTTTGGACCTTTCAGTAGCTCAGCACTCACTCACTCACTGCCGTCGAGTCGAATCTGGCTCATAGTGACTCCTCCTTGGGTTTCCAAGGCAATATCACTATGGAAGTAGATTGCCCAATCTTCCTTTTGAGGAGTGGCTGGTGGGTTTGAATCACCAGCCTTCTGGTTAGTAGTCAAATGCCTTAGGCACTATGCCACCACATTAGTTAAGTTATAAATACTTGTTTTAAGCCACTGAAGTTTTGGGGGTTGTTTGTTCGTAAAAGGTAATCTATCCTGGTTGGTACTATGAGGTACTTTTTTTTTTTTTTTTTTTTTTTAATTGTGATCTGGGTGAAATTTTACAGAGCAGATTTGTTTTCCATTCAATAGTTCCTGCACATTTTATTTCACGATGCTGATTACTATCCCCAACATGTAATGGTTCTCTTTCCACTTTCTCCCTGTGGTTATCCTTTTCCTGTATCCTTCTTACCTATGCATTCCTGCCTCTGTAGCTTTCTTCCTGCACCATTGCTGTATTTCTGATCTCCCATGGTTGATTGTTCTAAGGATGCATCTCTCTTGTTTAGTTGTTCAGTTTGGAGGCATGTCTGTTGTTTGGCAGATAGTTAAGTCACAAGAATGAGTTCAGTTCTAGGTCCAAGGGTGACTAGGAGCCACAGTCTTGGGGGTTCCACCAGTCTATACCCAAACAGTAATCCTGGTCTTTTTATTTTTTGAATTTTGTTCCAAATTATTCTTCCACTCTATCCAGGATCTTCAATTTTGATTCTTTTCTGAGTGGTTGGCAGTGATAGCCAGGTACCATCTAGATCTTCTGATCTCATGTTCAAGTAGGCTGAGGTTTTCATGGTCCATTAGTCCTTCGGACTAATTGTTTTCATGTGTCTTTGATTTTCTTCACTGTTCTTTGATCTGGATGAGGAGTGACCTATTGTTGCATCTTAGATGGCTGCTTGCAAGCTTTTAAGACCCTAGTCATTACTCACCAGAATTAGGTGTAGAACAATGTTTTGTGTATTATGTTGTACTAGTTGAGCTTGATGTCATCTGTGACCATGACCTCAAGCCCATACGCTCAGTTACTCACTCCCTCAAGGTACTTGGTTGAGGCTAAGAAGTTATCTTAACTGTGTCCCCTGTTAGCTCTATTATATGTATATATATATATATATATATATATATATATAGAGAGAGAGAGAGAGAGAGAGAGAGAGAGAGAGAGAGAGAGAGAGAGAGAGAGAAATGACCCTGGAGATTGTGTGATGGAATTTTGTATTACCAATTACTTGTTCATTGCAAATACCCTTTATAAACACATAGATGATCAGTATATCTGTGGATCTCACCAGATGGAATGCATAGGAATCAGACTGACTACATCTGGGGAAAGAGATGACAGAGAAGCTCAGTATCATCAGTCAGAACAAAGCTAACTGTGGAACAGACCATTTTATATGCAAGTTTAAGTTGAAGCTGAAGAAAATAAGAATAAGAATAAAACCATGAGATCCAAAATATGACCTTGAGTATATCTCAGCTGAATTTTGAGACCATCTGAATAATAGATTTGATGCATTGAACATCAGGGAACTAAGATCAGATGAGTTGTGGGATGACATTAAGAACATCATGCATTAACATACTGTACAAAACATTGTTCCACCTCCTACTTTGGTGAGTAGCAACTGGGATCTTAAAAGCTAGCAAGCTGCCATCTAGATGCAA
>NW_006921941.1:499047-517151 GCF_000298275.1 Orycteropus afer afer | reverse complement strand
GTAAACTGTGGTCAATGTCATGAGACAAAGTATATGTGAACTGCTGTATGGAAAGTGAATTTGCTCTGTAAATCTTCACCCAAATTACAATAAAAAAAAAAATCCCTAAAGTGCAGAATTCTACTCTAAGACACATGGGGTTGCCATGAGTCAGAATCAATTCCACAACAATTGGTTGGTTAAATGGTTAAAAAAAAAAAAAGAACATCATGCATGAAGAAAGCACAAGGTCATGAAAAAGATAGGAAAGGAAGAGAAGACCAAAATAGATTTCAGATTGACTGAAACTTGTTCTTGAAAGGAGAATAGCTAAAGAGAATGAAAGAAATGTTGAAGTAGTAGAACTGAACAGAAGGTTTCAAAGGCTGACTCAAGGAGTAAAGTATCATAATGAAATGTGTAAAGACCTGGAGTTGGAAAATAAAAGGGGAAGAACATGCACAGAATTCCTCACGTGGAATGAACAGAAGAAAAAATTCAAGCCTTGAGTTGCAATATTGAAGAATTCTATGGGCAAAATATTGAACAATGCACTAAGCAGAAAAAGAAGATGGAAGTAATACACAGTCACTGTACCACAAAGAGTTGATGTTGACGTTCACCCATTTTAGGACGTAGCATATGATCAAGAACTGATGGTGTTGAAGGAAGAAGTCTAAGTTGCACTGAATGCACTGGCAAAAAAAATAAAGCTCCAGAAATTGATGAAATACCCATTGAGATGTTTCAACATATGGTTGCAATGATGGAGGCATTCACTCATTTATGCCAAGAAATTTGGAAGACAGCTACCTGGCCAACCAATTTGAAGAAATCCATATTTATGCCCATTTCAAAGAAAAATGATCCTATAAAATATAGAAATTATTGAACTATATCATTAATATCACACACAAATAAAATTTTGCCGAAGATAATTGAAAAATAGTTGCATCAGTATATTGGCAGGAACTGCCAGGAATTCAAGATGCATTCAGAAGAGGGTGTGAAACGAGGGATATCATTATGATATTAGATGGATCTTGGCTGAAAGCAGAGAATACCAGAAGGATGTTTACCTGTGTTTCACTATGCAAAGGCTTTCGATTGTGTGTATCATAACAAATTATGGATACGATTATAAAGAATGGGAATTCCAGAGCACTTAATTGTGCTCATGAGAAACTTGTACATGAGAAACTGGTACGTAGATGAAGAGGCAGTTGTTCAAACAAAATAAGGGTATGCTGCATGGTTTAAAATCAGGAAAAGTATGTGTCGGGGTTCACTATACTTATTCAATCTGCATGCTGAGCAAATAATCCAAGAAGCTGGACCATATGAAGGAGAACATGACATCAGGATTGGAGGAAGACTCATTAACAGTTAAGCAGATGACAGAATCTTGCTTGCTGAACGTGAAGAAGACTTGAAACACTGATGTAAATCAGACTACAGCTTTAAGAATAGATTACACCAATATAAAGAAAACAAAAGTCCTAACAAATGGACCAATAAGCAACATCATGATAAATAGAAGATTGAAGTTGTCAAAGATTTCATTTGACTTGGGTCCACAGTCAACACCCAGGGAAGCAGCAGTCGTGAAATCAAACAACATACTGTACTGGGCAAATCTGCTTCAAAAGACCTTTTTAAAGTGTTTAAGAGCAAAGATGTCTCTTCAAAAACTAAGAGGTACCTGACTCAAGCCCTGGTATTTTCAATAGCCTCATATGCATATGAGACCTAGATAATGAATAAGGAAGACCACAGAAGAATCGATCCATTTGAATTGTGATGTTGGAGAAGAATATTGAGTGTAGCATGGACTGCCAGAAGAATGAACAATTCTGACTTGAAGAAAGTATAGCTGGAATGCTCCTTGTTGTTGTTCTTAGGTGCTGTCCAGTCATCTCCAACTCATAGTGACCTTATGTATAACAGAATGAAACACTGCCTGGTCCTTTGCCAGCCTCATGATCCCTGCTATTCCTGAGCCCATCGTTATAGCCACTGTGTCAATCCATCTCATTGAGGGCCTTTCCCTTATTTGTTGACCTTCCACTTTACTGAACATGATATCCTTCTCCAGAGACTGTTCCATTCTGACAACATGACCAAAGTAGGTGAGAGGAAGTCTGGCCATTCTTGCTTCCAAGGAACATTCCAACTGCACTTCTTTGAGGACAGATTTGTTAGTTCTTTTAGCAATCCATGGTGCTTTCAGTATTCTTTGCCAACACCACAGCTCAAAAGCATCAACTCTTCTTCGGTCTTCCTTATTTGTTGCCCAGCTCTCACATGCATATGAGGTGATGGAAAATATCATGACTTGAGTTAGGCACACTTTAGTCTTCAAGGAGACATCTTTGCTCTTCACCACTTGAAAGAGGTCCTTTGCAGCAGATTTGCCCAATGCAATACGTCTTCTGATGTCTTGACTGCTGCTTCCATTGGTGTTGATTGTAGAACCAAGTAATATGAAATCTTTGACAATTTCAATCTTTTCTCCATTTATCGTGATGTTGCTTATTGGTTCAGTTGTGAGGATTTTTTTGTTTTCTTTATACTGTGTTATAATCCATACTGCAGTCTATAAGCTTCTATCTATATCAGTAAGTAATTCAAGTCATCCTCACTTTCAGCAAGTAAAGTTGTGTTGTCTATGTATTGCAGGTTGTTAATGAGTCTTCCTCTAATCCTGATGCCACATTCTTCTTCATATAGTTCAGCGTCTTGGATTATTTGCTTAGTGTACGTATTGAATAAGTATGATGAAAGGATACAACCCTGATGCCTCCCTTCCTGATTTTAAACCATGCAGTTCCCTTGTTGTTTTTGAACAAGAGCCTTCTGGTCTATGTACAGATTCCTTATGAGTACAATTAACTGTTTTGAAATTCCCACTCTTCTCATTGTTAATCCATAATTTGTTATGACCCACACAATCAAATGCTTTTGTATAGTCAATAAAACAAGTAAACATCTTTCTGGTATTCTTTGCTTTGAGCCAAGATCCATATAACATCAGCTATGATATCCCTCATTCCACGGCCTCTTCTGAATCCAGCTTGCATTTCTGCAAGTTCTCTGTCAATATACTGCTGTAACTTTTTGAATTATCTTCAGCAAGATTTTTACTTGTGTGTGATATTAATGATACTGTTTGATAATTTCCACATTCTGTGGGATCACCTTTGATGACAGTATGTCTTGGTGATTTTCTTTTGAAGTCTGTCCTGTTTGGAGTTTGTTGGACTTCCTGAATGGATATATTCTCATCTTTCATCGTATCAGGGAAGTTACCTTCCAGCAAATCTTGGACAATTGTCTCTGTGGTTATATATTTCTTTTCCTGTTCTGGAATTCTCATTCCGTAGGTTATTCTTCTGATGGTATCCACATGAATCTTAGGTGTTCATTTTGTTTTGATCTTTCTTCTGTTTGATCCCTTTCTAAAGAAGTATTGAGGTATTTGTCTTCAGTCTCACTAATTCTGTCTTCCAGTGATTCAGTTCTTCTCACTTGTCCATTCAATGTGTTATCTATTTGTGAAAATTCAGTATTAATCTTCTGGATTACTATCTGTAGCTTTTGTATCATTTCAAATTTTTCATTTATTTTGTCATTTTGTTCTTATATTATCTTTTGAAATTATTCTAGGGTTTTGTCTGTGTTTTCCTTAATTTTGTCAGTGTTTTCCTTGATCTGTCTCTCAATCCGTTGAAGGTACCTAAATATAATTCTTCTGAATTCTTTATCAGGCAGTTCCAATGCTGATTCTTTCTCTGGGAAGTGTTCTGGGTTTGTATCCTAGTGCCTTGTTTCTACTGCTTTATCTTACTTCTTTGTGTGGACTGTGATGGTCTCTTGTCTCCGAGACATTGTGATATTGTTGTATTTGTATTTAATTGGTGATTTTATGTTGGAGTGATTTCCCCAAATTTTTAGTTTACCTTTTTTTTTTTTTTTTTGATGTATCTGAGTATGAAGGATACTGTGCTTCTGTATTCGCTAGTTGGTAGCAGTTATGCTCTCATCACCTGTCTCCTGGTGGGTGTGATGGAGAATGAGAGTGGCTGCACAGATCTCTGTTAACTGTTTGTGAAGAGCAGTTATGAGTGAGTCTGGCTCTTATTGGTGGTCATGTATCATTGGCCAGTTGGTGCAGAAGGATGTGGTGGCTCTCACTCAGTAAGTGGAGCTGCAGGAGGTGTGGGTGTGGTTGGGTCATATGGGCACGGTTGCTTTCTCCCACTGCGACGAAAGCAACAATTGAAAAGGCATAAAAAAAGTAAAAGCAGGAGGACAAAAAAAGATGTGCTGAATAAACACACAGGAACAATCACCAAAAAGAGAAAAGAGAAAAAATAAAGAAAAGTGGAAAGGCAGTAAATGAGAGAAAATAGTTAAAGAAATACTTAAAAAAGCCAAAAGAAATATGAATAAAAAAAGGGTTGGGGTGGAAAAAAAAACCCCTCAGTATCTGCAGAGGGTGGAATAAGAACAAAGAGGTAGAGTAAGAGACTAATGAAGAAAAAAATTAGGAGAATGCAAGAAGGAAAACAAGGAATGAGGAGAACCATAAGAAAGAAAAAAATGGGAACCAGGAAAAGGGAAGAGAGAAAAAGCCAAAAACTAGAACCTGGGAAGGGAAGGAGAAAGGATAATAATAAATAGGGCAGAAAAATTAAAAAAATAATAATAATAAAATAAAATAGACAAAAAGAAACTAGAAAAAGGAAAGGGGGAAAAAAAAAAACCAAACAAACATCTAGGCAGGGCAGTGCAGGGCATCCAGGCTCTGTCAGAGTATACAGACTGGGATGGAATTCCTGCTGGCCCAGTAGGTGGGTGGGAGTGAGAAATGGCCATACTTCCATTTACCAAGAGGGTGTGGGGTAGAAGAGTAACAAGGGGAATGTCACACCTTTCTGGTCCTCAGTGTCCAGTATGTCCCTGCGGTCCTTGGCAAGTAGAGCCTATTCCTAGGTCCCTGGAATCTGAGACAAGGCTGTCACTTTAAATATCCCAAATGGTCTAATTGCTTGTAAACATTCAAAATGCTGTGGCCTCTAGACAGGCAAAAGTCCACAGCTCAGCCTGTCTCCCTGTTTGTGATTCCCTTTTTATTCACCAGCTACCAGTGTAGTCCTCCGTGCAGCCCCTTGCTAGCAGGGACGATTTTTAAGGTAATTCTTAGGTCCTAACACCACTTGGCAGTATCCAAGCTGTCCATGCCTTCAGTATCACTGATAGTCCACAACTCTGTATATCTCTGTTTTTGGTGTTTTCATGCAGTTTCTTCTACTGCTGTTGGTGTTTTGTCCACTTCTGTACCTTTCCTTTCAAAGCTCAGGACTCCAGGAGTACCTTCTGTGTCTGTGTTAATTGTTTCCTCTTTTCTTTGTTGAAAAGGGTCTGTGTAGTTTGTTTGCCTATTCTGTCATCTTACCAGAACTCTGTTTCATATGTGTGTGTGTGTGTGTGTGTGTATTTTTTATTGTGCTTTAGGTGCAAGTGTGCAGAGCAGAGTTTGTTTTACATTCAGCATTATGTGTCCATTGTGTTTCACTCCCCGTTTACCATCCCAAACTCTAACCCAGTCTCCTCCCCTCCCTGTCCACTGACCCCCTCTCCCACCATGCCCCTCATAGTTATGCAGTCCTGTGTGTCCTGCATTTCCTTGTGCGAATGTTGCCCCTCTGGTGCCTCATGGTTGATTGCTCCAAGGGATGCATTTCCATAGAGTATGTGGGTGCATCACCCTGGGTTGCATGGTCTGCGTGTACATCTTATTTACTGTTGGGCTGAGAGCCAGCCCCTGGGAGTGAGTTTTATTCCAGGCCCAGAAGGTATCCCAGGGCCGTAGTATTGGGGGTCTCACCAGACTCCATCTGACTAGTAATTCCGGTCATTATTGAGTTTCTGGATTTTGTTCCATGTTTTTCCTCCCACTCTATCCAGGATCTCCAGATTTGATCCTTTCCTCAGTGGTTGGCATTGGTAGCTGGGCACCATCTGGTTCTTCTGGTCTCAAGGGCCATCATGTCCTAGGGCTGATTGCTTCCCAATGCCCTTGTTTTTTTTTTTTTTTTCTTTCTTTCTTTTTGCACTCCTCTTCGCTTCTGATGATAGGAGACCATTAGTTACATCTTAGATGGCTGCTTGAAAGCTTTTAAGACCCCAGTCGCTACTCACCAATGTAGGATGAGGAACAAGCCTTTTATGTATTTTATTGTGCCAATTGAGTCTGGTGACCCCCAGTACTATGATTCTGAGTTGGGAGATCTGTTGGATCTCTCTCCCACCATATCTGGGTGTCTATGAGGGATTACTCTATATCTTCTGCTTTTTCTGTAAGGATGGCAGGTATTTTGTATCAGTGGTATCTGTGCAAGATTAGCCTCTGCTGACTCTATCCTTAGTCCAGAGTATACTTCTGTTCACTGACCCCCATCTGATCTTCTCAAATGTTTATGTATTTATCTGTAGCCTGGTGTTTGATGTTTCATATATTTTTATGTAGGATTCTATACTTATTTAAAATGAGAGGACAGGTCTGTTCCTTGTAGTTTCTTCATGGCTGTTGGCCTAGTTATGTTTTTCTTTTTTAACCTATAAATACTGACCATATTGTTTCTTGATCCCAAAGGAAGATATCTGACCATCTTTTTATCTGTGTCACATAGAAAGGATTAAATATTTGTTATGATGCTCTTTGATTAGAAAAGGCTTTGATATATTTTCTGTTGTTGTTGTTGTTGTTATGTGCCGTCGAGTCGGCCCCGACTCATAGCGACCCCTCCTTGGGTTTCCGAGGCAGTATCACTACGGAAGTAGGATTGCCCAACCTTCCTTCCGAGGGGTGGCTGGTGGGTTTGAACCGCCAGCCTTCAGGTTAGCAGTCAAGTGCTTTAGCCACTATGCTACCAGAGCTCCCATATTTTCTGTAGTGAGAGCTTTTTGTTCTTATTTTTATCTTGCTCTGAATATTTTTTATTCTTATTTTTTAGGGGTAGTTATAAGTAGGAATTAATTCAGTAATTGTGGGTTTTGTGATGTGCTCTAGAGGAATCACTTGTTGGAATTTTTAAAACAATCATTTTGAAAGAGTTCCATGGCATATCAAGAAAATATCCAAATCATATTTACCTGGTATCAACATGCCTCTTCTTATGATAGCTTTTAACCACGTCTAAGTTATTCTGACCTTATTTATCCAATTTCTAGAATTATTTAGACCTCTTTTCCTGCTTCCCTCCATTTTATTCCCTGCTTATGTTCAAAACAAATATCTATTAGAGATAAAGCCTGCATAGGGAGTGAGAGAGTTTGAGCGAGCACAAACACGCAAATGAAACTTCGAAATTTGGCTTTTAATTCCGTTTTTATAATGTTTGGAGGTTGTCAAATGTAATGTCATGATCTAGTTTTGAATTCTTGTGGCCACTGGAAGTAGAATTTTTTTTTTTCCTTTGGGTGCCTCGTATCGAGGTGTTTAATTGGGTGTTACTCTTTAACCTATCACTGGAAAGACACTAGAAATTTGAATAAGCTGAAATCTTATTGATCTGGTATAGATGGTACATGATTGCACTGGGAAAAGGATAATAGGGAAATAAGATGACATTCCTTATTACCAGGAATCACTGTCTTGTGTACTAATTTATCTTGAAAAATGTAGAGCTATTTGACAGACCAGATGTTTCAGCGTGCAGCCATGTGTCTCATCAGTGAATGTGCCTTTGTCCGCAGGCAACATTGTTGGATTTTCTCATTCTATAAACAGTGTTCAAAAATATAACTAAACCCCAAAGTGTGTTTATCTTTTTGGCTTAATTTCTGGCTTTCTATCCAGTCTAAAGTTTCTCTCTAGAGGAATTACATTTTATTGCACATAGCTCTTCATACCTAATTGTAGTGTAAACACCATTCTGTTTACACTAAATCATGTGAATTGTACTGTTTTTGAGTCTGTAGCATTTTAACAAAAGCAGCTATTTCTGACTTAACTATATATGTACAATTTATTTTGAATATAGAGCAAGTAAACTTTTATTTCCTCCATTTATTTGGAGTGAGATTTTGTTTTTTGAAATATGTAAGGGAAAAAACATCAAAAGAAATGCAGCAAGTAAAACCAATCTCTGGTCTTTAGTTTTTGTAGTACTAAGTTCATAGGAGCAAGAAGAGCCGCAAGTATCTGCTGTGAGTTCATTTTAAAAATCCAATATAGAGCTGTAAGATTTTTGTTTTAAATTCATAAGAATGGTACTGAGTTCTTGCTGTACTACATAATATCATGGAAAAATGTGGAAATTTGGAAATTAAAAGCATGAAACAGAAAATTATCACCCACACTCTTGCTATCAAAAAACCAAATGAAACCAATCAAAAAACAAAAACCCATGGTTAACATATTTGTATATATTTTTCTAGTCTATGTGCTTATGTGTGTGTGTATATGTATTCAGTGATACATATCTTATATATGCATATGTATTCATAATTTGTACAAAAATATTTATAATTTGGAAAAATCATATACTTGTAAGTTCTATTTTTTGAAATAATTTTTATTTAACAACGTTGTAAATATTTTGCCATTTCATTAGTCTTTTACCTCATATATCATTTATGTACACCATAATGTATTTAACCAATTCCTTTTTATTAGATATCTAAGTTAGGAGCTTTGGTAGCACAGTGCCTAAGGTACTTGACTGCTAACCAGAAGAATGGAGGTTCAAACCTACCAGCCACTCCTCAGAAGGAAGGTTGGGCAATCTACTTCTGTAGTGATACCACCTCGGAAACCTAAGGAGGGGTTGCTATGAGTTGGTCTGACTCGATGGCACATAACAACAACAACAACAATAACAACAACAGATATCTAAGTTAGTTTTTCAAATTTGCTTCTATTAAAAAACAAACAGACCAACAAACAACTGCAACTCAATACCCTGGGTGGTGCAATTGGTTAACACACTAGGCTGCTAACTGGAAGGTTGTGTGTTCACCTACACCCAGTGGCACCTTGTAAGAAAGGCTTGGTGATGTACTTCTGAAAAATCAGCCACTGAAAACCCTGTGGATCACAGTTCTGTTTTGACACAAGGCGGTTTGCTTAGTGTCTGAATCAACTTATTGGCAACTAGTTTGCTTTATACATCTTTTTGCACATCTAATATTATTTGGAAATGGAATTATTTAGAATACCTGTTTTGCTAAAATTCTTCTTTGAAACCTTGTGTCATTTAAAAAAAAAAGTTTGGTCAGCAGACCATGAATTCCCATCTATTGACCCTTGATGATAATACATATTATAGTTTAAGAACTCTTAGGCAGTTTGAGTGACAAAATTGTGTCTTGTATTTGCATTTCTTCACATGAATTTCATCCTTTTAAAAAATATGTTGGCCATTTTTTGTTCTTTTGTGATTTTTCTTTGTTCATTTCTAATTTTTAAAGTTTTTAAAGTTTATTAAACTTTATTTTTAAAGTTTATTAACCTTTTATATGTATGATGCAATCTTTACTAATTTATTGTTTCCTCTGTATTCTTCTTATAGTTGTTTTATACATAGCTTATTGTAAGTTTTTACCTAGTTTATCAATCTTAGTTTTATTCTTCGTCTTATGCTATGAAAGTTTTTCTACCTATCAGATAAATAGTATTTCTTTTCTTATTACGAAATAACCTTCTTTGTTTCTAGCAATATTTCTTCTAGCAATATTGTGTTTGGCTGATTTCCAGAGCCATGATATAGTACTTTTGGACAGTTTTGTCTAGTTTATAGTTGTTTTTTGGGAACAAGATTTGCAAAATTCTTTCCTCTGCCATAGCTATAGTCTAGCCTTGATACTTGATCTTATGGGATGATTTTTTGGTAATGAGATGATATGTACTTTATAAATTTTCTTTTATTATATAATGAATGTCATTGGTAGATTTTCTAAGTTTTCTGCATTTTTGAGATAAAACCTTTTTAGTTCTAATTTACTAGACTTTTAATATGTGTATTAATCTATAATAATTTGAGATTTTCCATGATGTTCTCATTGAAATTTAATATTAGATTTGTTTTAATATGTATAGAAAGCTAATTCAGACTAGAACTTTTGCCTGAGGCCCCTAAAGAATACTGAGTTAAGCTAAAGATGATCAATTTCTTTTGTAGGCACTATCCTGCACTGAAAACTCTGGAACATTTAGAGCATACGTATTTGCCTCAAGTAAGCCATTATCGATTCTGCAAGGTGATGGTGGACAACATCCCCAAGCTTCGAGAAGAAATAAAAGATGTTTCAATGTCTGATCTCAAAGACTTTCTGGAGAGCATCCGCAAACATTCAGACAAAATTGGAGAGACTGCCATGAAGCAAGTAGGTTTTGGGTTTATGATAGGTTGGCCATTGGCTTTGCAAATATTCAGTTAAACATAGACTTTTCATTACCAAGTGTCTTAATTATTGCTTATCTTGTCATTTTAAGGAAGTCCTTCATCTATTTGGGGACTAGTTCAACAATTGAATAGTAATTTTTTGCTCTTAGATGTGCAGTAAATATTGTTCAATTGTGATGGTTTATATTGTGGATTTAAAGAGGTTTTTTTGTTGTTGTTTAAAAAAAAAAACAAACCTTCCCTTGACTTTGGATATGATTTGAAGCCTAAGAAATTTTAAAGTGGTCCTCCTACTTAATGTCCTCATCAACAAGTATCAGTGAAAAAGGACTTATTAGTTAATGCTGTGAATTATGATCATACAAGTGGATTTATTTGTAGCTATAAATTAACAGGTGTGTTAGAAATCCTTAAATTATAAAGAAAAAATATTTATGTCTAAATGACCAGTTTTCGGAAGGAAGGTTGGGCAATCTACTTCCGTAGTGATACTGCCTCGGAAACCCAAGGAGGGGTGGGTTGCTATGAGTCGAGTCCGACTCAACGGCACATAACAACAACAACAACAAATGACCAGTACCACAGGAAACATCTGAATTTCTTTTGTTGTTATGAATAAAAGAGCTTTAATAGTAATGATTTTCAGTACTACTTGCTCTTTTAAAATTCAAGTCACATTGATTTTATTAAAATTTCTCAGTATACCTGATTATGTAGCCTCCAACAATAAATAGAAGTTTTAGTTGTTTATGGAAAATGTTTTTTGGTTCTGTAAACAACTGTGTTCTTGAGTAGGTCATTTGTAATTCTTATCATCTGGGGGAAATAAGGGAGCCGATTATATTTGGGGTTGTATTTTAGGTCTCAACTAGCACTGGTAACCTTTTTTCAAATATCTGTTTGATTATGCAAGAGAGATTTGCCAATTACCCTTCTCTAAGGGAGTTCAGTTTGACTTGTTTCTATTACTCTTTTTTCTTTTCAATTTTGTCACTGTTATACTTTACAAAGTGCAACTTTTAAAACTAGTCAATGACAAAAGTCTGATAGAAATAACATCATGTCTTCTTGTAGTGCTGAAGTAACAAATTTTATGATTGAAAATATACTTTCGTGTTGTTGAGTACAGGAATGGAAGTATCTTGTAAGACAAATCTTTGAGTATTGTGGTTGATTAACATTTCCTACATTTTTAAAATATCAGAGTATAATACAAAGCCTCTGTGGAAGCTTCCTTTTTTTAAAGTTGTTTTTCTAGGCTCTACTTTGAGAAATTAACATTACTTCCCATTTGATGAGAGGATTCCATGAAGAATATTATTACCTCACTTGATGAGTAAGATTACCAAGTCTTACTCCTTAAATATCTGAAGAAATTAAGGCTCAGAGGAGGGAAGTTTTAGACAACTTGTAAAGGTTAAACTGTGTAGCAGAATTTAGATCAGATTGAAATGAATTTGTCTGCTGTGCACTCAATTTGTATAAGTGGTTAGCTGTTTGCTATGTTTTGTCACATAAAGAAATGATGAATAAGCCTATTGTGAATTTGGAACTTGTTAATTGACTGATAACCTTTTGTTCCTCATATAAAATTTTTGATCTCAGGTAACATATATTGTTACTCTATGTTATGGTATAGGAGCTCTGGTAGCATAGTGCCTAGGGCACTTGACCGCTCACCAGAAGGCTGGCGGTTCAAACCCACAAGCCACTCCTCGGAAGGAAGGTTGGGCAATCCTACTTCCGTAGTGATACTGCCTTGGAAACCCAAGGAGGGGTCGCTATGAGTCGGGGCCGACTCGACGGCAAATAACAACATGTTATGGTATATTTAAGATCCTTGAGATAGCTTATACCTTTTACAATTTCCTGTTGTTTGCCATCAAGTCTATTCCGACTCCTAGCAACCCTATTTGACAGTATAAAACTGCCCCATAGAGTTTTCTAGGCTCTAACCCTTACAGGATTAGACCACTAGGTCTTTTCTTCTGGGAAGTCTCTGGTGAGTTCAAACCTCTGATCTTTTGGATAGCAACCGACAATTACACCACCAGGGCTCCTTTGAATTTTCTGTAGGGCCTAGAATGTAGGTAAAGTAGGAAAAAGAGAAACTGCTACATACTTTGTATGTAGTAGGGATTGAATAAATATTTGAAATCATGGGTGTTGGAGGAGGGAAAGGAAATAGATTATTTCTCACGTATGCCAAGCCCAAATGATGTTTCTCATTGTGATGGTTCTCTTCTCAATGATGATTTACCAAAAAAAACCAAACTCACTGCCATCAAGTTGATTCAGACTCATACTGACCCCTCTTTGGGTTTCTGAGGCAGTATCATCCACAGAAGTAGTTTGCCCAATCTTCCTTCCAAGGAGTGGCAGGTGGGTTTGAACCGCCAGCCTTCTGGTTAGCAGTTAAATGCCTTAGGCATTATGCCACCAGGGACTAAGAATCTTTCTATGTGTTGCTCTGCTATCTTTAATGTGGCTTTCAGGATTGCTGCAGAATGGGAAAGACAAAAGAAAGTTTTTAGGGCTACCTGGAAAAATAGCACATATTACTTCTAACCATATTCTGGTGGCCAGACTTAATTATATGGCTACACCTATCTGTAATGGGAAATCCCAGGGTGACGTAAATGGGTCAGCACTCAATTACTAACCAAAAGCTTGGGCATTCACACCCACCCAGTGGTGCCTTAGAAGACAGGCTTGGCAGTTACAACTAAGTAAACCCTACACATATGAATTTGGCATGAGTTGGAATCAATTTAGTGGCAACTAACAACAACAGTGATCTGTAAGGGAAGCTGGGAAATATAATCTCACTTTGTCCCTAAGAGGAGGAGAAAACATATTTGGTGAATCTCCGTAAGTAAGTCTCTGCCACAGATTCCCTTAACTCTTCCTTGCGTACATAGAACACACCCATTCCCTAAGGGAGACAACCGATGTCTCATTTAATCACTACATCCATCTTGAAGTCTAGTATTTCCCAGTGATACTTAATCCTGTCTATCAGATCCAGATGTGGCTCTTTATAGACTGGTAACTAGTGAACTAAAATGACAAGTTATCTGCACCTCTGTCTTCACTCTTTTCCTCTCAAATATACAATGATGAGACTAGAATAGGATAACCGCACAAAAACCCTTTGATTTACAAAAGAGAAGAGTAGAAGACACAGTATTCGTTGTTCCATAGCAAATCATGTAATTTCTTGGGTAGGCATTGAGAAGTCCTGGTAGTAGGGGAAATTCCTTGCCTAGAAATTGCCCATTGTTCTCCTGAGCTATGGGCTGCACTAAGAGATTTTTCCTTCTCTGTTTTTCTCTATATATACTTTGTAAGTATCTGTATTTCCTTGAAAGGAATATTTCTCTCTCTTACTGTTTCATATATATATTTACACTTATACCTACATCTACACACACATACACACACACATATACATCTACATCTATATCTATATTTCAGTTTCTGTTTTCTGCTCCTGAAAGTTTAGGGGCCTGAGGTTTAAAGTTCTGAACAGTGAAAGGTTTATTTAGTCCAGATTTGTGGGTTTTTTTTTTTTTTGGCATTATGATGTCTTCCAAAACTTAGTAGGCTTCTGATCTCTTTCTTTACAATAGATTCTATGGGGAAACCATGTTGTTGTTGTTAGGTGCCATTGATTGGTTCCAACTCATAGGGACCCTGTGTACAACAAAACACTGCTCAGTCCTGCGCCATCCTCACAATCCTTGATATTCTTGAGCCCATTGTTGCAGGCGCTGTGTGAATCCATTTTGTTGAGGGTCTTCCTCTTTTTCACTGCCCTTCTACTTTACCAAGAGTGATACCTTTCTTCAGGAACTAGTCCTTTCTGACAACATGACCAAAGTAGGTAAGATGAAATCTGGCTTTCTGACATTTAAGGAGCATTCTGGCTGCACTTATTCCAAGATAGATTTGTTCTTTCTTCTTGCATTGCACAGTATTTTCAGTATTCTTTACCAACAACAATTCAAATGCATCAGCTCTTCTTTGGTCTTCCTTATTGATTGTCTAGTTTTCACATGAATATGAAGCAACTGAAAATACCATGGCTTGCATTAGGTGTACCTAAAGTGACATCTTTGCTCTTTAACACTTTAAAAGGTTTTAGTAACAGATTTGCTCAGTGCTGTACAATGTCTGATTTTTTGACTGCTTCTTCCGTGGATATTGATTATAGATCTAGGTAAAATGAAACACCTGACAACTTCCATCTTTTCTCCATTTATTTTGTGTTGTTGCTTATTGGTCTAGTTGTGAGGATTCTTGTTTTCTTTATGTTGAGGTGTTATCCATACCGAAAGCTTTAATCTTTCGTCTTCATCATTAAGTGCTTCAAGTCCTCTTTATTTTCATCAAGCTAGGTTGTGTCATCTGCCCATCACAGGTTGTTAATGAGTTTTTGTGATGCCTCAATCCTGATGCCATGTCCGTCTTCATATAGTCCAGTTTATAGGATTATTTGCTCAGCATAAGATTGAATAAGTTTGGTGAAAGGATACAACCCTCACATACACCCTTCCTGATTTCAATCCATGTAGGATCCCCTTGTTCTGTTTGAATGACAGCATCTTGATCTGTGGAGAGGTTCCCCTTGAGAACAATTAAGTGTTCTGGAATTCCCACTCTTGGCAGTGTTATCCATAATTTGTTATGATCCACACAGTGGAATGCATTTCTGTAGTCAGTAAAACATAGGTAAATATCTTTCTGGTATTCTTTGCTTTCAGCTAAGATCTATCTGACATCAGCAATGATATCCCTCATTCCATATCCTCTCCTGAATCCAGCTTGCATCTCTGGAAATTTTCTGTCAATATAGTGCTGCAAATATTTTTGAATTATCTTCAGCAAAATTTTACTCGTGTGTGGTATTAATGATATTGGTTCGATACTTCCTACATTCTGTTGGATCACCTTTCTTTGGAAAGTGGAAACCATACCTAATGTATTTACTTAATGTGATTTTCAAGATTGATTTTTTTCTTTTCTTCTTTGGTTGGAGGAGTAATGGAGGTAGGGAAGCATAGCCCTTGTCTCTTGCTTCTTTCTCAATCTCATGGCCCTACTTTGAGGCTACAGAAAACCATGGAAGAGAAGACAACAACTTAATCTGATCTTTGCTTCAGGATTGAGTCACTTCATTCAATTAGAAGTCTTCCTGGAACTTTGTTGACAAGCCTGTACTATATTTTCCTAAGTGCTTGTACCCTGGGTCCAAAAGATGCACTGTGCTCCTGGTTCTTCTTTTTTTTGATGGTAGTCAGGTCCTCTGATCTCGGCTCACATGTTTAATTCTTTTTTTTTTTTTAATCTCAAATGTGGTTGACTCAAGATACAGCCTAATCCTGTAGATTGTATCCTGCCTCATTAACATAACTTCCTCTCATTCTACCTCATTAACTTCATAAAGGTGAGGATTTATAACACATTGGATAATTATATCAGGTGACAAAAGGAGAGATAATTACATAATGCTGAGATTCATGATCCAGCCGAGTTGATATGTATTTTTTGGGGGGCACATTTCAGTCCATAACATACTGCAAAGGACACTTGGAAATATAGTTTGATCAAGAGAAAGAAGAAATATATTTGGTGGATAGCTGACTAGTTTCTGCCACAACCTCCTGTTATAGAGCCTAGAAAGATAGGTATCTTGCATGTCTCTTGCTCTTCTCCCCCGTAATTTTTATCTGTCATTTTCCTCTCATGTGTTTGCCTTCTAATTTACTAATTCATATTTTTTATCATTGTCAGTGATGCTATTCAGAACTTTATTATTTTATTTTTTTTAGTTCAGTAAACACCATTTTTAATTTAAATGATTTGCTTTTGTTCTTTTATCACTGTGACTTGCTTAAAATTTTTTTTTAAAAAGTGTTCCCTAGAATTATACTGAGAAAAAAGATTTGAAAGCCTTAATTAATGTTGATAGTTGGTTTGGGCTCTTCTAGAAATTATATAAATAAATGTGCCTTAATAAGGTTGCTGTGAGTTGAAATTGATTCTCTGCCAATGGGTTTTGGGGTTTGGTGCTTTATCTTGATGGAAATTTCTCTCTTCCTTCTTCTATTCCTGTATTATAATCTGAGATTATAATCTAAAACTTATTTCTTATCTAATTTTATCAAATATAAAATGTAAAACCTGCTATTTGAGGATTTTCTGAAGATTATGTAGTCTATTCCTCTATATTCAAGGTGTTCTTTTATCTCTGGATAAAGCTTTATTACTAGGAAGTTTTTTACTCTGACTGCATATTGTAGGCAGAATTCTAAAATAGTCCTTAAGATTCCCATAGAATGTGTGGGCCCGACGTAATCAGGAGAGTTTTTTCAAAAGAAGGTCTAGAGGACAGTGGCAGGAGAAGTTAGAAAGAGTCAAAGCTGCAACAGATGCTTTCCTATGGATCTTAAAGAAACAAACTGCTCTGTTGAGGAGAGGGCCACATGGCAGGAAACTTCAGGCAGCGTCTTATTGCTGCAAGCCATACCTGGATGATAGGCAGCAAGAAAATGGGGACCTGAAGCCTACCATCACAAGAAATAGAATTCTGTTAACAACCTGAATGAACTTGGAAGAGGACCCCAAGCTCCAAATGAGGCTGCAGCCCTGTTGACACCTTGATTTCAGCCTGGTGAGACTCTTAGCAGGGAGCCCAGCAAAAACATGGAAAATGAAAACTGTGAGATAGTAATTGTATATGGCTTTAAGCCATGAAATTTGTATTAATTTGTGTTGCAGCAATAGAAAACTAATAGACTTTATATTTTCATCTCAAATAAAATTACTTTCTACCAAATTGTATCTTTATATTTTGCCTTTGACCTAAGAAACAATGATATAGTATGGTTTAAAATGGTATGTAGCTAGAAGTCTCTGAATCTTTCACCTTTCTTCCAATATAATTGTGAAGATGCAGAAAACAAAGAAAATGCATAAGTATGAAAATTAGTGTAGAAGTTCACTCATTTGGCAGAATCAGAGGAGGAATTTTTACATTATCCACTCTACCGTTTAATACCATATTGAATTTTAAGTTAAGCAGTCGTGTTTTTATTTGCAAAAAAATTCTAATTTTCATATTGCTTTTTTTTTATGGTATTGGATTGAAAGTATTTAGTGGATCCATCTCTGGCTTCTTCCATGGGAAATAGAGCCATGTTTAAAGCAGGCATGAAAACCTTTCTTTCTCCTACCACATTTTCTATGTTGATCTTTCTGCATGTTCCCAAAACATGTATATCTCTATTTTGGAATGATTACTTTAGCATGAAGTGATTGTAGAAAAAATGTCTAAAGAAGTTCTTTGTTAATTGTCTACTGTTTTCTAGTTTTCCTATTGAAATGAGTTTTTGTAATTCACTTGTTATGGAATTGATTTGTAGAAGAGAGCAGTTCTGTATTTCTTATTTTGATTAGTTTGCCTTAGGGTTTGTGGGGCTAAATAACATTTATAATATAAACATTCTTGGCTAGGTTGATTTCTGTGTGAGGCCCTTTAACAAAGGGAAGGATTTATTTACTTCTAAAATTCTAACTTGCCTTTTCCAAATTATATGGGTGCTAAAACGGCAAGGAGGCCACATGTTCTGACCTCCTCTAATCCTACAAGAGGAAGACAGGATTACCAGCAGTAACCCAAGGCCTATTCCTACAGGGCCAGACATGCTG
>NW_006921941.1:497945-498464 GCF_000298275.1 Orycteropus afer afer | reverse complement strand
GAGTTTACAAAGACTTATGGGTAGAAAAGCCACACTAAGTAATTTACTACACCGCAATGGGTTATGTAACTGATGTTTAGGAAAAGAGGAACTGGTTGCCTATAAAAGAGATTGAAGGCTCCCAGTCATTTTTCCTTTGGTAATTGGCTCTAAAGAAACTGTCCCTTGAGTGAAATTAGTTGTCACCATTATTCTTTAAACCTTTAACTTCCTTTGGTTAAACCCTGACTGGAGCAAAATATGCTTTTTTATTTATTGTATAGAACATCTTTTGACTTAAATTTGACATGGCACTACCAGCTGAGTTCACAAAGCCCATTTAATGTCCACCAGTAATTACTATTGCTGTTGAAATCTAGGCTGCTGAGTGCTACGTAAAACCTCCATATATTTCCTTTAGAGTCATTGAAGTTTGTCCTAAGTTGGTCTGGTGTTCCTTGATTATATTCTATGTACTTTTTTTCTTCTTGATTTTGGTATTTATATAGCTGTATTACTTTTTTTTTTTTTTTAATTGTG
>NW_006921941.1:486060-488930 GCF_000298275.1 Orycteropus afer afer | reverse complement strand
CTTAGCCACTATGCTACCAGAGCTCCCAGGACCTGGTAGGGGAAGATTAAGAATAATAATTAAAAGGACAAAGGTATTAATAATATTAGTTGGTTTGAAATGGACAAATACAAGCAAACTAATCACTGGGAAAAAGAAAGTGAAAAAGAAAAAAAAAATTAAAAAGAAAAGAAAAAAATCAGTGGAAGACTGCATAGGGCACCCAGGCGCCTTCTGAGCACACAGACTGTGATGGAGTTCTTGTGGGCCTAGAAGGTAGGTGGGAGTGGAGCTGTCCACACCTCCATTCACCTAGTGGGTGTAGGGTATAGTAACAAGAAGAATGTCATACCTTTTCAGTCTTGCAGGCCCCCAGTGTCCTTGTGGTTGCTGGAAAGCAGAACGTGATCTTAAGCCCCAGAAATCTGCGAGAGCACTGTCTCTTTAAATATCCAATATAGTCAAGCTGCTTTTTCAACCTTCAAAATGGCGGCGCCCTCTGGACCGGCAAAAGTCCACAGTTCAGCCCACCTTCCTCTTCACCTTCCCCATTTGTTCCCCAGCCACTGTACACAATCCTCCTCCATGTAGTCCCTGGCTAGCAGGGGATTTTTAGGTTAATTCTTAAGTCCTACAACCACAGGATTTTGTGAGAGCACTGTCTCTTTAAATATCCAAAATAGTTAAGCCGCTTTTTAAACCTACAAAATGGCGGCCCACTCTGGACTGGCAAAAGTCCGCAGCTCAGCCCACCTTTCTCTTCACCTTCTCTGTTTGTTCCCCAGCCACTGTGCACAGTCCATGCAGCCCCTGGCTAGCAGGGTGATTTTTAGGTTAATTCTTAGGTCCTACCACCACTCAGGAATTTCCAAGCTGTCTGTGCCATCAGGATCGCTCAGGATCGCTGCCAGACCGCAGCTCCGTATTTCTCCTTTTTTGGTATTTTCATGCAAATTCTTCTGCTAGTTAGGGTTTAGTCCACTTCTGTATCCTTCCCTTCAAGGCTCAGGGGTCCAATGTTATCTTCTGTGTCTGTGTTAATTGGTTTCCCTTTTCTTTGTTGAAGAGGGTCTGTGCAGTCTTTCTGCCTAGTCCGCCATCTTGCTGCAACTCTGTATTACTTTTTGCTCCTCAGTTTTTTGCCTGTATGGATGTTCTGGGGATAGGATGTGGATGCATGAGAGCTATTTTGTAGAGACATTTTAATTAGGCAGGACTCAATAACTTTCAACAAATGGTACAATTTAGGAAGATTCTGAAGAGGATTGTATGGTATTAAGGTTAGGTGCCTTTAAGTAATATGGTAGTTAACTGAATGGTCTTTAGAATTTTGGTTAGACTCCTGGTTTTGCCATATGCAAGCTGTGTGATGAGAAACCATTTTAATTGTTCTGGAATCCAGATTTCTGAGTCCATGGAGTTGGGATGACCCACTTAGGCCATTTGCCCTTAGGTGTCCTTTTGAACCTTGAGCCTTTGTGTTTGTGTTTTGTGCAAGGACTTGGTTTTCCTGGAGTCACCCTGTGGTCAAATTGTAGCCTACTAAGCAGCTTGGAAACCCAAGGAGGAGTCGCTAGGAGTCGGGTCTGACCTGGACGGCATATAACAACAACAAGCAGCTTAGGGGAGCTTGGGTAGCATAGTGCCTAAGGCATTTGACTGCTAACCAGAAGGCTGGTGGTTCAAACCCACCAACCACTCCTCGGAAGGAAGATTGGGCAATCTTCTTTCATAGTGATACTGCCTTGGAAACCCCAAGTAGGGGTCGCCATAAGTTGGATCTTACTCGACGGCAGTTTTTTTTTTTTTTTTAATTAGCAGCTCAGTGGAGACCATTTGCCTTAGGCATTGGGCTCATTTGGAGAATAATTATGTACAGCCAGTTTTGAGAAGTAGGGATTCCAGGGTATAACTGGTAGCTATGTTTTAAGATATATGGCATGTCCTTAATGACTCTGTTTTTTACAATTGACTGATCCTAAAGCCCTCCATGTGCTTTGCAAAACCAACGTAGAAGGGATTTACAGTGACCCTTAGGAGACTACCCTGCCTGGACCTCTCCTGTATAATCTGTCACTGTCTCCTCTTCAGAGCATCTTTCCAAAACTTTTGGTTTGACACTGCCTGATTAGGATTGTGTCTATTCCCAATAAATGTATTCTGTTTCACTAATTTTTGGTGTTTCTTTGTGTATTTATTTATGAAACTGTATTGTTGTTGTTGTTGTTGTTTGCCGTAGAGTCGGCCCCGACTCATAGCGACCCCTCTGTGGGTTTCTGAGGCAGATATCACTACGGAAGTAGGATTGCCCAACCTTCCTTCCGAGGAGTGCTGGTGGGTTTGAACCGCCAGCCTTCTGGTGAGTAGTCAAGTGCCTTAGGCACTATGCTACCAGAGCTCCTATGAAACTGTATAGTGTATACATATTTATTTGACATTGAGCAAGTTACTAAATATCTCATCCAGTCTTCACAAAAACTCTATAAAGTTGGAGTTTTTAACCTTTTGATAGATGAGGATACAGATTTAGGGATATTGAGTATTTAGCCTAGTTCCAGGCATGTAGTAAATGTTAAATTAAAAAATACTGTCCTAAGTAAGTGGTGAATATGAGCAGAGTCTGAAAGTATAGAGAAGGAAAAGATAATTAAAGGTAAATTTAATGTATTGAAATACTTTAAAAAATCCTGGAACTTGATTTCTTGTGGTAGTTTTCAGCCTTGAATTAATTATTTTCTGCTTGCCTTAAAAAATTATTTCTATTATATATTTGTTGTTGTTGTTATTTTGCCGTTGAGTCGGCCCCGACTCATAGCGACCCCTCCTTGGGTTTCCGAGGCAGTATCACTACGGAAGTAGGATTGCCCAACCTTCCTTCCGAGGAGTGGCTG
>NW_006921941.1:480496-485465 GCF_000298275.1 Orycteropus afer afer | reverse complement strand
AAGGTTGGGCAATCCTACTTCCGTAGTGATACTGCCTCGGAAACCCAAGGAGGGGTCGCTATGAGTCGGGGCCGACTCGACGGCAAACAACAACAACTATTACATATACTTCCAAATACTTAAAATCTGATTTCAATTAAAAAGAACTTATAGTAGATGACCATTAAGTCCATTAAGTTTTAAAGATCAGTCTCATTTACTAGTATGGAGTTGGGGTAAGAGAAGGGAGATCATTGTATCTTAAATCTAATTTAAGGACAGTATGACATTTTGATTCTGAGCTTTCTATTCTTCAGGTATAAAGGAAACTATATAGCATATACATATTTATTTATTTTAACTAAGCAAAGCATATCCGTTTACTAGGACTTTTCTTTTTATTAAACCTGTAGGGAAAATTGTCAAATGGGTTCTCCATCTACTCTGCTCATGGATAACAATCAACATAAATTCAGTTTCCAAAATGTGAGATTAATCAAATCCTCACTTTCTCACTTCTCAATTATCTCTTGATATTAGCCACCCATCCACCACTCTCTCTCTCTCTCTCTCTCTCTCTCTGCTTCTAGCCACCTGGACCTAAGTCAATGCCCATAAGCTGAAAGAAGACTGTCCTTTAGACTACCAAATAGGCAGACGCCAACTATAAACTTATGCATCCATATAACACATTTCCTTCTGACATGTTGGCTGCAGATTTGGAGTTTTCCCAGTAACCTTTCAAGATGCCAGCTGCAAGCTTGGAGTGCTTTTTTGGGATCCCTCACTTTCACCTGCTGGCTGCCGTTACTCCTTTGGATTCAATGATTTTCTGGAATGACACACAACTCATGTTAAGTAATATGATTATAGATTTATAGAAAAAGGATACACACAGGATCATCATAAGGAAGAGACACATGGATGAGGTCTGGGAGAGCTTGCGGTGTAGAGATTCTGTATCCCAAAGAGGACATATTATCCTGTTTTCACCAACCAGCAAGCTCTGCACCCTCAGTGTTAGAGCCTATATTGGTTTCATTCATTGCCTAATCTTGATTGAGGCCTCCTTGTTGCATATGGATGATAGGTTAATTGCAAAAGAGGTCTTTTGCAGCACATTTGCCCAATGTAATACATTGTTTGATTTCTTGAGTGCTGTTTCCATGGGTGTTAATGGTGGATCCAAGTAAAATGAAACCTTTGACAACTTCAATCTTTTCTCCATTTATCATTATGTTGCTTATTGGTCCAGTTGTGAGGATTTTTGTTTTCTGTATGGTGAGGTGTAATCCATACTGTAGGCTGAAATCTTTGATCTTCATCAGTAAGTACTTTAAGTCCTCTTTGCTTTCAGCAAGCAGGGTTGTGTGATTTGCATATCTCAGGTTATTAATGAGTCTTCCTCAAGCCTTATTCATATAGTTTATCTTCTTCTCAGATTATTTGTTCAGCATACAGATTAAATAAGTATGATGAAAAGATACAACCCTGACACACACCTTTCCTGATTTTAAACCATGCAGTATCCCCATGTTCTGGTTGAACAACTGCTTTTTGGTCTATGTATATAGGTTCCATTCGAGCATAAATGTTGTGGAATTCCCATTCTTCACAATATCATCCATAATTTTTTATGACTCACACAGTCAAAAGCCTTTGCATAGCCAATATAAACATCTTTCTGGTATCCTCTGCTCTCAGCCAAGATCCATCTGACATCAGCAGTGACATCCCTTGTTCCACATCATGTTCTGAATCTGGCTTGAACTTTTGTCAGTTCCCTGTTGTGCTGCTGCAACCATTTTTGAATTACCATCAGCAAAATTTTACTTATGTGTGATATTAATGATATTGTTAGATATTTTCATATTCTGTTAGATACCTTTCTTTGGAACGGGCACTAATTTGGATCTCTTCCAGCCATTTTTGTCTTTTCTTCCTTTCCTGTCTTTTTAATGACCTTTTGCTTTCTTCGTTCACTGTGTTTAGTAATTAAATTCAACATACTTAAACCTTAACTTTTTTTTTAGGAAAAGCCATGTTCTTTATGTATATGTATGTATGTGTGTGTGTGTGTATATATATATATATATATATATGCCTTTGTGAGGTATATATTTTTAGTCTCCAATTAGGTTGTGAATTAAGTATATGAAAATATCTAAAATTGTTCTTTGTATGGATTTTGTCTTTGCTTGAAAGTACTGTGAAGGTCCTGAGGAAGTGGTCACATTGACTTTTTATTAAACATAGTGTATTGAAAACATGGATTTACCTCTGTTCCCTTTATAAACTGATAGAAACACAATGGCTTATGAAGTTTTTAAAAAAGGTATGAATTCCTAAACATAAAAAAAATAGGAGAATAGAGGATAGCAACAATTTTTTGGAAGCTGGAAATTAGAATGATGAGTTATAATTGTCCTAGCACACCCAAGAAAATGAAGTCCTAAGTTAGGAGTAGAAAAAGCTGAGAACAACCTTTTTTGGTAGAAACCCCAAAGCCTTAGAAATGGACTGTATCAAGTTCCTCTGTGAAAGGGGCAAAATTGATGTCCCAAACAGAAGAAAGAATTGATTGAAAGCCTATTTCAAAAGTAATTAAACAACCTGATTATTTTCCCAGCTTTTCTCCACCAGTCAACTGCCCTATCCCAACTCTAGCAGATTAAGAGGGCAACAGATACAAGTTGAGGGAAAACGGAGTACTTAAATGAAAGTTTATGTACTAAATGTTGAGACTGGGTCACTCCTTTCACAGCCCTCTTTCCTGATTTGGATCCCAGAACTCTAATAGCCAGACTGATGTACTAAATGTAAGATTAGAAGATACTCTGGATAATATGATTAACCCATGAGAAAAGTTAAAGAGATATGGCTACTGGGCTGTCCCCAACAAAATGATTAAGTCAAATCACTTTGAAGTTCATAGTTGACTAGAGTGATGCACATGCATGGGACTTTCAATCATTGTCAATTTTAGGTCCCCAATTTAAACTTTGAGCAAATAGCTAAGGATCACCAGGTATTTGAGAAAAGCCTCTAAATGAAAGTTAGAAGTCAGAACCAACAAACAGAAGAAAACAACTTGGATAAAACAGAGACTGTGCAGGGAGAAGAATAAAGGCAAAATGAAACAAATGATCACCAATAGCATTAGAAAGATAAGAGAGAAAAACAGATAAAAATCAAGAACAGAATGCTACATAAAACAAGAAAATAGAACTAAGAATGTGTAGAAATGAAAAATGCTGCTCTTGTTTTTTTTTTTGTTGTTATGTGCCATCGAGTCAGACCTGACTCATAGCGACCCCTCCTTGGGTTTCCGAGGCAGTATCACTATGGAAGTAGATTGCCCAGTCTTCTTTCTGAGGAGTGGTTGGTGGGTTTGAACCGCCAGCCTTCTGGTTATCAGTCAAGTGCCTTAGGCACTATGCTACCAGAGTTCAGACTCATAGTGACCCTATGTACAACAGCACGAAACACTGCCTGGTCCTGTGCCATCCTCAGAATTGCTGCTGTGTTTGACCCCATTGTTGCAGCCACTGTCTCAATCCATCTTATTGAGGGTCTTCCTCTTTTTTGCTCACCTTCTGCCTTACCAAGCATGATGGAAAATACATGTACAGAAATCACTCAAAGGCAGGTTGGGAAGACAAAGTTGAGACTATATCCCAGAGTGAAAAGTACAAAAACAAAGAGATAAAAATGGGAAATAGAAAATATATAAGAATATTAAAGGATAAGTTCAGGAGATCTAGCCTTTGAATATTAGACATTCTAAACAGGGCAGATGGAAGACAGGAATTAATTATAGAGATAATGGGGACATTTTCCTAGATTTGTAAGACATGAGTTTCCAGATTAAAAGGCCCACCAAGTACCTCACAAAAGGGATGAAAATAGACTTATACTAAGGCATATTGTGAAATTTCAGAAGCCAGAGGACAAAGAGAAAAATCCTAAGTGACTCCAGAGAGATAAAAAACAAGTCATATACAAAAGGGTTAAAATCAAATTGGTTTTGGACTTCGCAGCAGCAATACTGGTAGCTAGTTTGATTGCCTTTAAAATTTTGAGGGAGAATGATTACTCATCCAGATTCTGTATCCAGCCACAATACTAAGCGAGTGTGAGGGTAAGATAAAGGTATTTTGAGTAAAGAAAGCTCTCAAAGTGCCCTTCCCATCACCAAAAAAAGGGAAGAGGATACGAAATTCAGAATATAGATAATCCAATAGAAGACAAAACAAAACAAAACTGAAACCTGTTGATTTCAAGTTAGTTCTGACTCATGCAACCCTACACGTTTTAGAGGGGAACTGCACTCCAAAGGAAGTTGATTGCCAGCCCTTTCTTCTGCCAGTGCCTCTGGGTGGATTATCACTGCCATCCTTCTTGTTAGTAGTTCTGAGCAAGCCATTAATGCTTAATCAAACAGAGAAGACAGAAATAACACTGAAGATCGCCTGATAGAATTTTGCAAGACCAATGACTTATTCATTGCAAATACCTTTTTTCAATGAATATATACACAGATTTCACCAGATGAAATATGCAGGAATCAGATTGACTACATCTGTGGCAAGAGACAATGGAGAAATTCAGTATCGTTAGCCAAAACACAGCCAGGAGCTAACTGTGGAACAGACCATTGACTGCTCATATATATACATTCAAGTTGAAGTTGAAGACAATTAAAAGAAGTCCATGAGAGCCAAAATATGACCTTGATCATATCCCTCCTGAATTTGGAGACCCAAGAATAGATTTGATGCATTGAACAACAGTGACCAAAAACCAGAGGAATTGTGGGATGACATCAAGAACATCATCCGTGAAGAAAGCGAGAGGTCAGAAAAAGATGAGAAAAGAATAAAAGACCAAGATGGATGTCAGAAGAGACTCTGAAACTTGCCCTTGAATGGGAGAGTAGCTAAAGCCAATGAAAGAAATGACAAGATAAAAGAGCTGAACACAAGATTTC
>NW_006921941.1:450811-479726 GCF_000298275.1 Orycteropus afer afer | reverse complement strand
AGGATGTGAAATGAGGGATATCATTGCTGATGTCTGATGGATCTTAGCTGAAACCAAAGAATACCTGAAAGATGTTTATTTATGTTTTATTGACTATGCAAAAGCATTTGATTGTGTGGATCATAACAGATTGTGGATAACATTGAGAAGAATGAGAATTCCAGAACACTTGATTGTACTCATGAGGAACCTGTACATAGACTAGGAGGCTGTCATTCAAACAGAACAAGGGAACACTACATGGTTCAGAATCAAGAAGGAGTGTGTTAAGGTTGTATCTGTTCATCATACTTAACTCAGTTTGTATGCTGACCAAATAATCTGGGAAGCTGGACTATATGAAGAAGAAGTTGGCATTAGGACTGGAGGAAGACTCATTAACAGCCTGTGATATTGCAGATGACACAACTTTGCCTGATGAAAGTGAGGATGAGTTGAAGCATTAACTGATGAAGATTAAAGACTACAGTCTGCAGTATGCATTATACCTCAATATAAAGAAAACAAAAACCCTCACAATTGGTTCAATAAACAGCTACATGGTGGATGGAGAAAAGATTGATGTTGTCAAGGATTTCATATTACTTGGCTCTACAATCAACACCAATAGAAGCAGCAGTCAAGACATCAGATGATGTATTGCCCTGGGCAAATCTGCTGCAAAGGACCTCTTTCAAGTTCTGAAGAGTAAAGATGTCTCCTTGATAGCTAAGGTGTGCCTAAACCAAGCCATGGTATTTTCAAAACCCGCCAACCACTCCTCAGAAGGAAGGTTGGGCAATCTACTTCCCTAGTGATAATGCGTCGGAAACCCAGAGAGGGGTCGCTATGAGTCGGATCTGACTCCATGGCAGTGGGTGGGCTTATGAGAGTTGGACAGTGAATAAGGAAGACTGAAGAAGAGTTGATGCTTTTGAATTGTGGTCTTAGAGAAGAATGCTAAGAGTACCATGGTCTGCTAAAAGGACTAACAAATCTGTCCTGTAGGAAGTTCAGCCAGAATGCTCCTTGGAAGTGAGAATGGCCAGACTTCTTCTCACCTACTTTGGTCATGTTGTCAGAAGGAACCATTCCCTGGAGAAGGATATCAAGCTTGGTAAAGTGGAGGGTCAATGAAGAAGGGGACGGTCCTCAGCAAGATGGATAGACACAGTGGCTGCAGCGATGGGCTCAGGTATAGCAAGGATCATGAGGCTGGCACAGGGACCGGGCAGTGTTTCGTTCTGCTGTGCATAGGGTCACTATGAGTTGGAGCACCTAACAACAATAGGGGCTGTGGGGTGTGGGGGATTATTGCTTAATGGGTACAGAGTTTCTGTTTGGCTGATGCAAAAGTTTTAGAAATAAATAGTGATGGTTGCACGTACACATGTGCAACAAAGATTATTTGAGATGGTTCTTTATTATTTATATGCACACACAGATATTTATACACACACAGATATTTATACACACACACACACATAAATATACAGCCTAAGTGCTGTTAACCAGTTCTACACTGATGGCAAAGAATAACCACACGTGATGATCACATTTAATAAGTAGTAATCTCATTACAGGGAGCTCTGGTAGCATAATGGCTAAGACACTTGCCTGCTCACCAGACGGCTGGTGGTTCAAACCCACCAGCCACTCCTTGGAAGGAAGGTTGGGCAATCCTACTTCCGTAGTGATACTGCCTCGGAAACCCAAGGAGGGGTCGCTATGAGTCGGGTTTGACTCGACGGCACATAACAACAACAACAACAACAACAACAACAATCTCATTACAAAGGAGCTCTGGTGATGTAGCGGTTAAGGTAGTTGGCTGCAAACCAAAAAGGTCAGTGCTCTGTGGAAAAAAGATGAGGCAGTCTGCTTCTGTGAGAAGATTTGCAGCCTTAGAAACCCAGTGGGGGTCATTATTAGTCAGGATTGACTTGATGGCAGTGAGTTTGGTTTTGTTTGGATCTCTCATTCCAAGTCTGAATGGAATATATACCTGTATCTTTATTTATATTTATGTCTATATCTGTCTCTCTTATTTGCTATATATTTGGAAGGAAGATGGGGCAATCTACTTCCGTAGTGATACTGCCTTGGAAACCCAAGGAGGGGTCGCTATAAGTAGGGTCCGACTCGACAGCACGTAACAACAACAACATGCTATATATACTTATAAAGTTACTATCTTACTTTCCTTGGACAGGGATGGTGTTTTTTCAAGACAGATATAACAACTGTGTGCTTGAAATATTAAGTAAATAAAATAGAAACTTCCCTATTACTTTCCACTTCTTTATACAATTAGGTATCTTTTGTTTTTCTTTTCCCTTTTCTCCTCTCCCCTCTTCTTTCCTCCCCTTTTCTTTTCCTTCATTATTTACTCCTTTCCATCTTTCACTTCCTCCTTTTCCATCTCTTATTCTGAAAATTTTGCTTTCAAGACCTAATGATTCACCTTCTTCTTGAGCAGACTCACATACTGGCCACCCTGACTGAGAACCTTTGTTTTTCAAAATCTGCCCTGATCTGTAGTAAGGTTTATGCCAAGTTTGAGAGTCATGATTTTTGCTTTCTATTGTATATGTGCTTAGCTGCTGGACCGTGGTTTTTTGGTGTAAAGAACAATTCCAAGTATGACATTTTTAGAGGGTTTTAATTCATGGATAATAAATAGATGATCAGTTCTGGTTCCTCATAGATTCTAGATTTCTTTGATATTCTTATTTATCTTTACTGTTAATTCTATATCCCATTACCAGTACAGTGTAAATAGAATGGAATGAAACAAACAGGATACCAAGACATGTTTTTAGATAGTTGTACATTTCTTTTTTTTTCCTTATTACTCTTATTAAAACTGCAGATGGTAATTCCTTCTACTGTTTGAATTTCATCTTAAATTTGGTAAATGTTTTCTTAGTATTTTTTTTCTATCCTAAGTTTAAATCTATTTAATGTTATTCTGTAAAGCAGATCTCATGGAGCCTGATTGATATATGTAGTCATTTCAGTTGTCTTTTTTTTTTTTTTTTAATTGGTTTCATTGGACTAGCAGGGATCATTGATATTCAAGGAAATAGATCTCTTACAATCATGACTTTAGACATTATTATAACATTTTATAAAGACAGAAATTATAAGTTACAAAATTTTGTAATTAAAGAGCAATTAACACACCAACCAAAGGACCTAACAACAACAACAAAGCTACTTTTACTTTTAAAAGATTTGGATCTGATTATATTGGTTATAAAAAACGTTTTGAGGTAGTGGTCTTTTAGACCACTGCTTCCATTGCTGATAATCTCCAGTTCCTTCGGCATTTACTTACTATGTATTTGACTTGCACAAATTGAAAACTAGGAGGGGTGATGCCAGACCCTGTGTTTGCTATGTAGTTATAATATAATACAGGTGCCTCAGAAATACCTTTCTGATAATTTCTAGAGAGAATAAGCTCATATCTAATTTTAATCAAGTCTTTCTTATAGAAAAAAACTTTTAATATCATCAGTAGTAAAGAAGATAGATTTGGAGTCAAGAATCCTGGGTTAAAATCTGACTTTCTTACTTAGGATTTGATTGGGCTTATTAATCAAAGCCTCAGTTTTCTTCTTTATTAATGAGGATCAAATAAGATAATGTATAGAAAGTGCTTAGTATGTAGCCAGTACTCAATCTTTGTGGCATTTTAGGCTGTTTTTATTTTGAGATCTATGTGATTCTCTCAAGTAATTAAAGGCTTCACTTGACAGTCGATAGACTAATACCAACTGTCACTTTACCTCTCTATCTTCTTATTAAATGATTGCAACTACATTTTTTTTCTGTGAGTATCTTTAAACAAACTCATTTGGGGAAGTATGAACTACATTTTTTGGGAGGAGAGTTTTTTTTTAAACTTTGAAGTTGTTCTTACTATTTTTAGGCTTTAGTATAAAGAAATGCAGTTCTGGGGAAAAAATATTTTCAGTGATGGCTTTAATGTCACTTTGAAATCAAACCCTAAATCTGTTTAAGTAAGAAATTCAGACCCTAGTAATTAGTGAGTTAAATGAATCAAGAGAAGTCTCTGTTTTGTTGTTGGAAACTTGATTTTGGCCATTTAGCCTTTCTACAGTCTCAGGTAACTTCAGAATGCATCCTGTGATCATGTTTTCCAGTATTAGCTTGAGCTGTAGACTGAGCTCCATGGATTTTCTCATAGCCCTACTGTGCTAATAATTCTTGGTATGAACAAGTGAGTTGACTGGTGTGTTGTACTTTCTTTTCAAAGACCACTAGACTCCTGCCAAGTGTGCAAAGTGTAGTGAAACCAAGGTTGAAGTTTGAACCGAGAGCCTTCCAGAAATCCCCATGGTGTGTCCTTGGGCCTGTGGGATAACTCTTACTGGTCCTGGAGGAACCCAGTTGAGAATTCCTAGGATTATTGTTCTCTCAGTGAGTGCTTTAATCCGTCCTCCACCAGATGTTTTCTTTACTGAGCACAAAAACTTCATCAAAATAATGCTAAGGGAATGGATATGTGAAGAAAGAAAAAGTAAGGAAGACAAAGAAATATTTAAACTTATGTTCAGGAGGTCCAGAGTAATGGATCTTCTCTAGAAGAGAGAGCAATCTAATTTGCTTGTGTTTTCTCACATCTTTTTAGATTTCCTTGAGAAAAAGTGTTAGCAGGCAATCCTAAAGTAGTTTTTGTAAAACACTTTTATATATAACAAAATTCATTTTGTTTGGTGGACATAAATTTTAACACATACATAGGTTCAAGGAACCACCAGTATAAATAGGATACAGAACAATTCCATCACCCCCCAAAATTCCCTTGTGCTTCCTACCCCTTTGTAGTCAAATCTAACCATAACCTTTGGCAACTACTTACCTGTTCTTTGTCTCTATTGCTTTGCTTTACTAAAACATCATAGGAATGGAATCTTACAATGTGTACCTTTCAGACTACTTCTTTCCCTTAGCATGCTTTTGAGATTCACCTATATTGCATATATTAATATTTCATTCCTTTTTGTTGCTTAATAGTATTCCGTTATATGGATATACCACCATTTGTTCATCTCTTCACCCACTGAAGGACTTTGGGTTGTTTCCAGCCTTTGGCAATTTTGAATAAAACGTCTATAAACATAACATACAGGGAACATGAGTTCCTCAAGTTTAATGAAGAATACGAGTCTTCCTCTTTTTTAGGGTATAACCTGTTTTTAAACTTTTTAGAGAAAGGAACATAATGGCTTTCCTCAGGCATTCATTCAGTGTGTCATAATTCTACCAAGAAGTTTCTTCTTATAATAATTTATCTTGATGTACTTGTTCTCACAATATTAAGTCAATGTTTCATATTTTTTTTCACAGTATAACAAGGCAGGATTTGTGAATAAATAAATCTTCATTAGACTCCAATACTCACAGAGCAGTGAGCACCTGAGGAGAATGGAAATGCAAACTGGAATTATAAGAAATATCAGCATGGAAAGAAAAAGGCAACATTAGCCAAATATACTCTGCTTAGGAGAAGGGACACAAGGAAAGAGAGAATGGGAGCATATGGTCAAAGAGGTCTCCTGGTATTCTGCTGCTAGTTTTCTACTCTTTAGGCAGAATCAAGAGTAAAGAAAGCTTTATTGAATGTTAAACCACAATGGCAGTGGCACCTGAGTTTCCAGTCAGTAGCAATATCCAGTGAGACTGATGATTAAGCAATAATAAAGTAAATTTAAGTAACAGCAAAGAAGTGGATGACTAAAATTTTCAAAAAAAAAAAAAAAAAAACAAGAAAGAGACTGTAGGAGCTAGGAAGCATTAATAGCTTCATAAGAGAAATGATATAGTTTCAAGTAAGAGCAACTAATTGAACCTAGCTGAAAAAAATTGATTGTGGAATGTCAGGGTGATGAAGACTATCTGTAAAGGAAGATAGCTGGTTTTTCCTGGGGCTGAGACTCCAGGCTACTGTTCTTTAAGAGGACCTTTTTAGAGGGATTGCATAATTACATAAGCAAAATTTCAGAACCTGTACTCACTCATTATAAAACCAACACTACCCTCAGTAAGAAGCTCTCAGAGAAACTTAGTCAATCAAGAGAGAGACATCCAAATTATGAAACAAAACTTTTTTCAACTTATTTAATAGCACACCCCAAGACTGTTAAGTCATTGAACTGATACCATTCTGTACCCCATCTGATATTTCTTGTACATGTATTCATGTGTGAACACCATGCATATATACGTAGGCCCTTCTTTTTTTCTACTTACCTACTATCTAACTACCTTCCTGTCTGCCTACATACCTACAGATATTAATTGAACACACTTAGTTGACAGGCCCTGAGATACAATGGAGAATAAGACAGGCAAAGTCCTTGTTCTCATGAAGAATATTTTAGAGAAACAGAGCATCAATAGACAAATAGTGCAGGAAATAGTTTAGATAAGATAGGGAAGGTTCTCTGTGGAGGTGCTATTGAAATTGAGACTGGAGGGATAAAAGGAGTCACCACGAAAAGTACTGAGGAAAGAGTATTCTAGGCTGGAGTTACAACATCAGAGAAGAGCTTGGTGTGATTCAGAGACTAATAGAGTGAAGTGTAACTTGAATATAGAAGGTGAAGAAATGGATGGAGAATGGATGAAAAAGCTTTTAGCACAATGAAAAAAGTTTGGGTTTTATTTTTAGTAGGAAAGTTACTGACGAGTTTTAGGCAGAACTGAGATAAACTGATCCACATTTTTAAAAGATTGCTTTGATTGATGAATAAAGAACTTGGGAAGCATATGTGGAGGGGCAGTACAAGGGATTTTTTTTTTTTTTTTTTTGATGCAAAAGCAGGAGGAGTTTATTCGGAGTTCCAGCACGCTGGGGCTCGACTCATACACCAAAGAGTGTAAATTTTACCATGTGTAAATTTAAAAGTAAAATTTTAAAGATACCCCACTAACATTTAACAAGTTAATAAAGAAAGAGTCTAGATTTCTCTTCATAAACATACGTAGAAAGTAGTGCTATCAAAGGTTAGGAAATATACTGCTTACTTCTCAAGGTTTCTACCAGGGCTGCAAACAGGCTCATTCCAGTTTGACCTCCTGCTGAAAATTGGCATATACTGGATCAGAATTTTAACATAATTCCCAGTGGATTCTTATAGATCTCCATTGTGATTCTTATAGATCCCTGGTGCGCTTGTAAATTCTGATTCAGTATAACTGGGGTGGAAATGCAGATTCTCAGCAGGGTTGAACTGGAATGAACTGGTTGAAAGCTCTGATTTCTACCAGCTTAAAATTCTGTTACTAAAGGATTATGGTGGAATGTATGAAGATTCCTGAGTATTTTAACTGTGTTGTTTTGAACTGTGGAGAATGATAGTCCCACTACTCTAACATATCATTGCTATTTTCCCTTGTTTTTTCCCCACATATTGTTTATGTGTTTGCATTTCTTCTATGTGAATTTCTATCATAATTATTATTGGCAACTTAATTTTTTTCTATAAAATATTCATACTCTTTATACAGTAGAGACTCTTGCTTTGTCTTATGAGGAAATATTTCTCTAGTCTATTTTCTTTTTGTACAGACAGTCCATGTTTTTTTTTTTTTCCTTACAAGCAGTCCATGTGTTACGAACGTCCAACTTATGGACAAATACTCCTTGCATTTTAATGCAAGGCTCCAAACTGGTCCTGTCATGGCTGATGAAGTGAAACAGGAACAGACTGAAATTTTAATGATTTGGGTAATTCTTCATGTAATGAAGAAAATTATGGGTAGGAGCCTTGTTAATGGGAGACTTGGAAGAGGCGTCATGAGCCCTTTCTGGAGTCTGATGCTTGAGATTGGATTATTATCAGGACTGTGGAGAGCCACTCACATTGAAATTGGTGTGGTTGGCCACCATTTTTGAATACGGTGCTGCTGCCTTTGAAGCCCTACTTTAATGTTATGTACAATTACCCTCACTTTGAAACATTTGAATTAACCCTTAAAAAAAACCCAAAGCCAAACTCACTGCCACTGAGTTGATTCAGACTCATAGCGACCCCCTTTGGCTTTCCCAGGTGGTAAATCTTTATGGAAGTAGATTACCCAGTCTTCCTTTGGCAGAGTGGCTGGTGGGTTTGAATCGCCAACCTTCTGGTTAGCAGTCAAATGCCTTAAGTACTATGCCACCAGAGATCTTTGAACTAACCCCTACTCTCAATAAATTCTTTATCATAATCACCTTCACTAGGCTGCATGTGCAGCTTTTAAATCATGGAAAAGGCTTCAAGCCTTTCTGGCACTAAAGTAAGGCTAAATAAAACCGTATGCACCTGTTCCAACTGACCTACAAATTTTTAAAGATACCTTTACAGACAGATCACGTTCCTAACCTGGGGACTGCCTGTAATTTTATTTGAAAGTTTTAAATCTTACAGAGTGAAATCTGATGATCCATTGTGAATTCTTCTTTAATATCTTTAAAAAGAAAAATAAATACGTGTTTTTTTGTTCTTAACCTTTCAATAACAATGTATTTCTTCCTTTTCTTATCTGCTATGTGTTCTTTTCATCCCTATAATTAATGTCTTTTGCACCTAATCCTGAATAACTGACTTACCTATTCATTCAAGAAGTATTTATTGACTATATAATATATATAAAGCACTATAGTAGGCTATAGGAGCTCTGATAGCATAGTGGCTAAAGCACTTGACTGCTAACCAGAAGGCTGGCAGTTCAAACCCACCAGCCACTCCTCGGAAGGAAGGTTGGGCAATCCTACTTCCGTAGTGATACTGCCTCGGAAACCCAAGGAGGGGTCGCTATGAGTCGGGGCCGACTCAACGGCACATAACAACAACAACAACATAGTAGGCATTGTAGTATACAGAGCTGAAGCACAAAAGAACCTTGTCCTAAAGGACTTTTGTTCTAGTGAGTAATGAAAATATGTATAAAAAGCAGGAAAACAATATAATCAAAACCAAACCCACTGCCAATGAGTCACTTCCAACTCATAGTGACCCTATAGGACAGAATAGAACTATCTGTAGGGTTTGCAAGACTGTAAATCTTTACTGAAGCAGACTGCCTCATCTTTCTCCCCTGGAGCAGATGGTGTGGACCTGTTGGTTAGCAGCGGGATGTTTTAATTGCTGCACCACCAGTCCTCCTGGAATACAAAATAGAAAGTGGTAAGTGCCATGAAAGGAGCTCTGGTAATGCAGTGGTTAAGCTCTTGGTTGCTAACCAGGAAGTTGGCACTTTGAACCTACTGGCTGCTCCATGTGTGAAAGATATGGCAGTCTGCTTCTGTAAAGATTTATAGCCTTAAAAAACCTATGGGGGCCGTTCTACTCTGTCCTATAAGGTTTCAATGAGTTGGAATTAACTCAGTGGCAGTGGGTGTTTTGGAAGTATCGTGAAAGAAATAAAGGTATTTTGCTAGGAGGTTTAGAAGAATGAGAAATTTCTTACAGTTGTATGATATACTCCAGGTTTAATAATAAAGTGACATTTTAATTAAAGTTGGATATGCTGTTTTCCAGTTACTATAGATATATAGGAGCTCTGGTGGTATAGTGGATAAGGCACTTGACTGCTAACTGAAAGGTTAGTGGTTCAAACCCACCAGCTGCTCCATGGAAGGAAGACTGGGCAATCTACTTCTGTAATGATTTACATCCTTGAAAACACAGTAGGGGTTGCTATGAGTTGGAAATGACTTGATGGCAGTGAGTTTGGTTTTCTTTTTTCCCCCCAGTTTATTACTATATAACAAAACTATCAATAACCATTTTATTGAGCTTTTGAATTCTATGGGTTGGGAATTTGCTTAGGTCACAGCTGGGATGGCTTGTCTTATCTCAGCATATCTAGATGACTTGAAGATTAGTGGCTGGAATCATCTGGAGATCCTTCACTCACATGTCTGGCACTTGGTAGAAATGACTAGATCTGCTGACCTGCGTGCCTACAAGAGTAGTATGGCAGCCTTAGTGTAGTTGAACTTCTTACTCTTAGGATTCCAAGGGCAAACAAAGTAGAATGTGTCCCACCTTATATGACCTAGCTTTGGAAGCCATATTGTATTAGTCAAAGTAATTACAAATCTGTCCATATTCAAGGGAAGGAGTCATGGACTTCTATCTCTTGTTAGGATGAGTGTCAAAGAATACCTTTCTAGGCTAAATGAGTGATGTGATTATACCAAAAGTACAGAGAAGTAAAAATCTCTTGAGAGATAATCCAAAGCAAGATTTTAGCTAATGTAGTTAGCTAACCCTAAAAAATAGGGCAAACTGACATTTTGAATAGACAATTACATTGTCTCTCAGTTGTCTCCCCTTCTCTCCACCTCCAACACACGTACATAGTCATTTAGATCTTCTTTGGGTGAATGACTCTGCTAAACTTAATTTCACTGGAAAGGAATTATTATTCCTCCAGAAATGTGTTTGTGCCTTTGTATGCATTTATCTGCCTTGTCTAATAGTTGATAAAAGAATTACCCAGAAAGAACACATTTGTATAGTAAAAAGGAAGAAGCATTTAACCAAATGTTTTTTTAATGTTATATGTTCAAACAATAAATATGTATCATACTTTCTAGCTAATTGATTGCTTTTATTCTTCTGTCTTAATGGAAGAGTCCCTGATTGGCACAAATGATTAAGTGCTTAACTACTGACTGAAAGGTCGACGGTTCGAATGTACCTAGAGGCTCCTTAGAAGACAGGCCTGGCGATCTGCTTCTGAAAGGTCATAGCCTTGAAAACTTTATGGAGTAAAGTTCTACTCAGTACACATGGGTTCACCATGAGTCAGAATCCACTTGACATCAACTAACAACAACAATACCTTAATGGAGCTTGGTTTTCTATTCTTTTTGCTGGACAGTGATCATGGAGTGTAATAAAAATACAGGATGGGAATCACATGCAGCAGATAATGAGAACTACCAGAAACAATTAGTCAATCAACCATTGTTAGGCTGTTCACAGACTGTACACTAAAATGTGGTAGCATTTCTCTTACGCCCTTTTGGTTAGGATCTTAATAGAGAAGTAAACCTCAACCCCTCAAAATAATGAAACAGTTAAATTTTCACTATGTAATAGTTGCTGACAGCCACCTAGTTGGTTCTTTTTCTAGGTTTACGTGATTCCAAAATATAGGGCCTTGTGACCTTTGAACCTAACTCTATTGGGATGAAATCCTTGTTTCTTCGTTAGAAAGCAAGTGGATAAATGAGTACACTACAATGGCTAGGGAATAACACTCTGGATTAGAAAATATTGGATGTAATCAGATCATTACAGCCAGTTTTTAATTTCATAGCCTCCTTTTTTCTCTGTTCTTTGTGAAAAGATGAATAAAGCAATGTTAAGAGTTTATCCTGTGAGCTGAAAATTTTCAACTAACTATATCTTGTTTGGAAAGCTTGCAAAAAAAAAAAAAAAAAGTTGCCAAGCTCAGGCTACTTTACCTTCCCGACATCATTTTCTAATAGTATGTCTACAGCAAATGTAGAACAGCTTTCAGTTATTACTTGTGTCTGGTGTGTGCACTGCAGAGGGAAAAATTCTCTGCAGATTAGGACAGTTGTTTGCTTTGTAAGGTTGTCATGCATACTTGTGTGTGTGTGTGTGTGTGTGTGTGTGTGTTTAAGTTCAGAAGTCAGCCAAGTATTGAGGCCTCTCAATGTTTTTAGCCATTAAAACAGATAATGGGTCTTTATTAATTTTTAAATATTTAGAGGTTTTTAAAATTAAGAAAATATTGTTTTAGAAATCAGAGACAATTTCACAGATCATGCAAGACAATTAGCCTCTATCCCAGTGATTGTCTAGATTGGGAGAGAAGTAGGGAATTTGAGAGGCCTTGTTCTTAGATACAGTCTTGCAATGCAGTGGTGAAAATGTTCTGTCCTATGAAATACCACCATGAAGAAAGTAAAATTATAGGGGACCCACTTTTGGACTACTAAGTGACGAAAAGGAGCTGGGGCAGGAGTATGGAGGAGGGAGAATCTATATGATTTGTCCCAGCTAGTGGGGTAAGACATTGGGCTGGTAATTAGAAGGTCAGTGGTTCAAACCCACCAGCTGCTCTGCAGGAGGAAGATGAGGCAATCTGCTTCTGTGAAGATTTACAGCCTTAGAAACCCAGTGGAGGTCACTATGAGTTGGAATCAACTTGATGGTAGTGGGTTTTTTTGTTTTAGCACAGACTCCAGGAAGTAAAACTGAAGATGATAGTCCTATACTGGCAGTTTCTTAAGGGCAGGTGTCTAAATTCATTTCTTCTTTTTCCCCTCACAGGACCTAGTACACAGTCTTACACAAAGTAGGCATTAAGGAAATTCTTATGATATAATATATACATATAAGTTTTTTGGTCAGAGCACGTATATATTTAAACATAAACACAGAATCTTCCTGGATATGTAAGAGTTTTGATATTTTCTTGTTTTGCTAGGCTATTAATTTGTTGACGAAACCTGTGACTATTATATTCAACTTTGGTATATCAAGATGGAATTACCTTTGAAATCCCAGGTGAAATATTTTTTCACTTAGGGATAGATTTATCTTGACTCTCCTGGTGGCCTAGTGCCTAAGGCATTTGACTGCTAACCCGAAGGCTGGCAGTTCAAACCCACCATCCACTCCTCGGAAGAAGGGTTGGGCAATCTACTTTCATGGTGATACAGCCTCAGAAACCTAAGGAGGGGTCATTATGAGTTAGATCCGACTTGATGGCAGTGAGACAGACAGACTCCTCTGATGAACTTTGCTCTTCACATACTAATGAATTTAAACTGCTAATTTGTGCCCCACCAATGATTATGATCAAATAAATGAAGTCTTTTACATATGTATTGATAAACTCTTGGTGGTCCCTTTGCAGGGAAACAAAAGGAAGCCAAGAACAAAACTGGAATTCACACAGCAGCTTTTTAATTTAATAAGAAAACCACCAAAAATATCCCCACTACCATTGAGTCGATTCCGACTCATAGCTACTACCCACATTGGGTTTCCAAGGCAGTAAGTCTTTATGAAAGTAGATTGCCTCATCTTCCTCCTGTGGAGCAGCTGGTGAGTTTGAACCACTGGTCTTCTGGTTAGCAGTTAAATGCTTTACCCATTATGCCACCAGAGCTCCTTGTTTAATTTAAGAAGTAGGTTGAATTCTCTAATTTTTAAGATAGTTTTTCTGTGCTTCAATTTCTTTAATGTATTTGTTCAGAATCAACAACTGGCAGCAACTCTTTTTATCTCCAGTCTTTCTAATCTAGTGGTTGACACAGATAACTGTGTATTTCTTTGGTCTTTGTATCTAGCAAGGTGCATTTAGTGTCTTTACAGGCTGCCTTGAATATGGTAACTTTACCCTGGTGCATGAAAATTTACAAATCAGAAGTATCTTTTTTTCAGTATTACAACCTTTTTTTTTTGGCTTGGGTTGAAGTCTGTTATTAATTTGTACCTTTCCCTTACTTCTAAACAAATGCTTACAATTGCCAAAAATACTACAGCCTACTTCCCAACATAACTACTTCAGCTTTAGCACATGGATCTCCCAGCTGCCCTGATGAAGAAAGCTGTGGCCTAACTGGGCATATGTTCTTTTTGTCTTTCTTTAGTAGGTCTTCAAGAGTTTAACCTGTTAACAAAGGAGAAAGTAGCTATCTATAGAAGTGATTCGTAAAGATTATAGTGAAATAAACCTTTTAAGAATCTGGTGAAAGTTGTAAACCCTCTCCTAAGAAAAATTATCATGTGTACAAAAATTTTTCAGGAAATTAGGGACTCTTTGAAATATATTCAGTTTTATATATAATCTAGAACCATTTAGATTATAGGTCCAAGATCAGTGTCAGAATCAGTAGTGTATTCTGAGGTGTTCCTTTTCTAGTTTCTTTATGATTTATGAAGGGTATATAGTAGAAACATTTGATTAAAGTTGTTAACTGTCTCAGTTCAATTTCATACCATTAGTGGAAATGGATGCTATCTTTACTAACACACTGACAAATCAAGGTGTTGGTAAATTTTTCTGAGTAGCCACATTTAGATAGTAGATAGGTGTTAGAGAGTAACTAAAAAAACCCAAAGCCATTGCCATCAAGTTGATTTTGACTCATACAGACCCTATAGGACAGAGTAGAACTGCCCCAGAGGGTTTCCAAGACTGTAACCTTTATTGAAACATCTTTCTGCCAAAGAGTGGGTAGTGAGTTCGAACTGCCAACCTTTTGGTTAGCAGCTGAGTCCTTAAGCATTTGCCACCAGGGCTCCTATGTATATAGCACATTTTGTTTATGCATTCATCTGTTGATGGACATTTAGGTTGTTTCTACTTTCTGGCTATGGTGAATAGTGCTGCAGTGAACTTTGTTGTACAAATCTCTTCTTGAGCCTCTGCTTTCAAGTCTTTAGAATGTATTTTGATTTATAAATTATATGTATGCTACGTTCATTAGTTCCATGGTTCCATACTTTTTAATTATGAACTGCCTTCAGTAAAACATTTCTGAGCATATACACCCATTATATGTATATTTATTTACTTAAATAATTTGCATATGTCCTACTCTTATTAGGTTATATCTTAAGATATACAGTTAGGGAAGGTTTATTGTTAATAAAAATGCATTTAAATTTCTTTTTCAAATAATCTTGATCATTTCAATTTTTTTTTTTCTCCTGCCAATTTGGTAAGAGTCTTTCACAATATACCAGTTATGTATTTCTGTATAATAAGCTAACTAACCCAAAGTCAAAAAAAAAATACTGATTTATTATTCCTCATGATTTTTTGGATCAGTACTTTGGGCTGGGCAAAGCTAGAAAGTTTATCTTTTGGCTTTACTTGGAATCACTTATCTAGCTGTTTGGCAGTTGGTGCTTGCTGTTAATGGGCTGTCTCAGATCTTCACATGGCCTTTCCTCCTCCAGACTTAACTGCTTTGTCATATCATGGTGGTTTCAGAGTTCAGAGAGGGTGGCAACTGAAGCTACTGGGTCCTGTAAAGCCTAGGCTCCAGAATTTGCACATTGTATTATTCGTCAAAGCAAGTTGTGAAGGCCAGCCCAGATTCAAGAAGATGGAGAAATAGTTTCCACCTCTTAATAGGAGGAGCAGCAGAGGGCACAGGAGATGTGATTCATCAGGGGTCATTATTATAATGATCTTGCCAGAAGTAGTATTAACCCTGCCATTTCTTATAATTGGCATGTGCTAGCATTATCAATTCCAGTTCATAGCAACCATACAGGGCAGAGTAGAACTGCTCCATAGGGTTTCCAGGTTTGCAGTCTTTATAGAAACAGACTGCTACATCTCTCTGCCATGAAGTGGTGGTGGGTTTAAACCACTGACCTTTCAGTTAGCAGCTTAGCACATAACCACTGTGCCACCAGTACTCCTGTGTTAGCATTAATAGTATGATTTTCAAACCACAGTTTCTTTGTAGGAATATTTTAAAGCTACTTGTCTACTTTGTACAAATTTAACCAAAATTAGGTAATACCTAATTTTATTTAACTGGGTATGTGTAATCTAATAATACATCACAATGAGCTGAAACAAAGGCAACAGATGAGAGTATTATTATCCGTCATTATGCACCCTACATGTTGCCTTATGCTGGTGAGCTGATTTCTACTCATGATGAGCCACTGTGTTACAAAATAGAACTCCATAGGGTTTTCTTAGTTGTAATCTTTACGGACCCAAGCCCCCTAGAGCCAGGAAAAGGAGAGAGCAGGAGAGGCCAGGGACATCTGGAGCAGCAGGATATCTAGGTGAAAAAGGGGTGGGAGGCAAGCCTAGGCCCCAAGCCCCCTAGAGCCAGGAAAGGGAAGGAGCAGGAGAGGCTGGGGACCGCTGGAGCGGCAGGATATCCAGGTAAAAAAGAGGTGGGAGGCAAGGCTAGGCCCCGAGCCATCTAGAGCCAGTAAAGGGAGGGAGTGGCCAGGGACCACACAGTGGCAGGTTCCTGGTAGGAATTAGGTAAGGGGAGGGTGCAGAGGTTTCCATCAGCCAAGGGAGACAAACTTGTCTGTCAGTTTGTCATCCTGTGGGATTGTACGTTGCTCTGAGGCTTGAGGCTGTGCCACTTGTGTTTCAGACACCAGCAGAATTGCACATGGTGCGCAGGGTGCAACGTAGCTTACAGACTAACAAAGACTAGGAAGAAGGAGGAGGCCATCCACTTCTCAAAAATTGGCCAGGGAAAACCTTATGAATAGCAGAGAAACACTGTCTGATACATTACTGGGCAACTTTATAAATAGCTTGGAAACATTGCCCAACACAGTGCAGGAAGACGAGCCCCTTGGGTTGGAAGGCACTCAAAATAGGACTGGGAAAGTGCTTCCTCATCAGAGTAGAACCACCTTTAATGATATGGATAAAGTAAGTCTTTCAGGACCTCCATGTGCTGTCGTGGCATGGCACAAGTTGAGGAGAAACAACAGCAAACATCCATTAATAATCGGAACATGGAATGTACAAAGTAGGAATTGAGGAAGATGGGAAGTTGTTAAAAATGAAATGGAATGTATAAGATTGATAGTCCTAGGCATTAGTGAACTGAAATGGATGGATTTTGGGCATTTTGAATCAGACAACCATATGCTCTATTATGCTGGGAATGACAAATGAAGAGGAATGGAGTGGCATTCATCATCACAAAAGATGTTTCAAGATCTATCCTGAAGTACAATGCTGTCAGTGATAGGATAATATCCATACGCCTACAAGGAAGACTCATTACTACTACTATTAAGCAAATTTACACCCCAACCACCAAAGGCAAAGATGAGGAAATTGAAGATTTTCATCAACTTCTGCAGTCTGAAATTGACTGAACATGCACTCAAGATATGTTGCTTATCACTGGTGATTGGGTTGCAAAAGTTGGAAACAAAGAAGAATCACTGGTAGTTGGAAAATTTGGCCTTGATGACAGAAATAACACTGGAGATTGCATGATAGAATTTTGTAAGAGCAACAACTTATTCATTGCAAATACCTTTTTTCATCAACACAAATGGCTGCTATATACGTGGACTTCACCAGATGGAGAATATAGGAATCAGATGACTATATCTCTGGCAAGAGGAGATGGAAAAAAAAGCTCAGTATCTTCAGCCAAAATCAGGCCAGGAGCTGATTGTGGAACAGACCATCAATTGCTCATATGCAAGTTCAACTTGAAGTTGAAGACAAAACAAGTCCATGAGAGCCAAAATATGACCTTGAATATATCCCTTCTGAATTTAGAGACCATCTAAAGAATAGATTTGATGCATTGAACACCAGTGACCTAGAACCAGAAGAATTGTGGGATGACATAAAGAGCATCATCCATGAAGAAAGCAAGAGGTCATTAAAAATATGAGAAAGAAAGAAAAGACCAAAAGTTTCAGAATAGACTCTGAAACTTGAGTGAAGAGTAGCTAAAGCAAATGGAAGAAATGACAAGATAAAAGAGCTGAACAGAAGATTTCAAAGAGCAGCTTGAGCAGGCAAAGCCAATTACTATAATGAAATGTGCAAAGACTTGGAGTTAGAAAACCCAAAGGGAAGAACACTCTCAGCATTTCTCAAGCTGAAAGAACTGAGGAAAAAATTTAAGCCTTGAGTTGAAATATTGAAAGATTCTATGGGCAAGATATTGAATGATAGAGGAAGCATCAAAAGAAGATGGAGATAATACACAGAGTCACTGTACCAAAAAGAACTGGTAGATCTTCTTCCATTTCAGGAAGTGGCATATGTTCAAGAACCAATGGTACTGAAGGAAGAAGTCAAAGCTGCACTGACAGAATTGGTGAAGAACAAGGCTCCAGGAATTAATGGAATACCCATTGAGATGTTTCAAAAAACAGATGCCCCACTGGAGGCACTCACTTGGTTATGCCAAGAGGTTTGGAAGACAGTTACCTGGTCAATTGACTGGAAGAGATTCATATTTGTACCCATTCCAAAGAAAGGTGATCCCACAGAATGTGGAAATTATCGAACAAGATCATTAATATTGCATGTAAGTAAAATGTTACTGAAGATAATTCAAAAACAGTTGCAACAGTATATTGACAGAGAACTTCCAGAAATGCAAGCTGGATTCAGAAGAGGACATGGAATGAGGGATGTCATTGCTGATGTCAGATGGATCTTGGCTTAAAGTGAAGAATACCAGAAAGATGTTTACTTGTGTTTTATTGACTATGGCAAAGCATTTGATTGTGTGGATCATAACAAATTGTGGATAACATTGAGAAGAATGGGAATTCCAGAACACTTACTTGTATTAATGAGGAACCTATAAATAGACCAGGAGGCTGTTGTTTGAATAGAAAGAGGGAACACTACATGGTTTAAAATCAAGAAGGGAGTGTGTCAAGGTTGTATCCTTCCACCATACTTATTCAATCTGTATGCTGAGCAGATAATCCGAGAAGCTGGACTATATGAAGAAGAACATGGTATCAGGATTGAATGAAGAATCATTAACAATCTGCGATACGCTGATGGCAGAACTTTGCTTGCTGAAAGTGAGGATGATTTGAAGCATTACTGATGAAGATTGAAGAATACAGTCTGCAGTACGGATTACATCTCAATATAAAGAAAACAAAAATCCTCACAACTGGATCTATAAGCAACATTATGATAAAAGGAGAAAAGATTGAAATTGTCAAAGACTTCACATTTCTTGGTTCTACAATCGACGCCAATGGAAGCAGCAGTCAGAAACATCAGGTGACATATAGCACTGGGCAAATTGCTTACAGAGGACCTCTTTCAAGTGTTGAAGAGCAAAGATATTTCCTTGAGGACTAAGGTGCGCCTGACACAAGCCATGGTATTTTCAATCGCCTCATATGCATGTGAGAGCTGGACAATGAATAAGGAAGACCAAAGAAGATTTGATGCTTTTGAGTTGTGGTGCTGGCAAAGAATGCTGAAAGAACCGTGGACTGCTAAAAGAACTAACAGATCTGCCCTGGAGAAAGTACAGCCAGAATTCTCCTTGGAGGCAAGAATGGCCAGACTTCATCTCACATACTTTGGTCATGTTGTCAGAAGGGACCATTCCCTGGAGAAGGATGTTATGCTTGGTAAGGTGGAGGATTGATGAAAGAGGGGAAGGCCCTCAATGAGATGGATTGACATGGTAGCAGTGGCTATGGGCTCAGGTATAACAAGAATCATGAAGCTGGCTTAGGACTGGGCAGTATTTTGTTCTGCTGTGCATAGGGTCAGCAGCAGCAGCAGCAACAACAACAACAACAACAACAATCTTTATGGAAGATCACCTGGCTTTTCTTCCGTAGTGCAATTTGGCTGGTTCTAACTGTATTGAAGAATACAGTCTGAAGTATGGATTACGTCTCAATATAAAGAAAACAAAAATCCTCACAACTGGACCAATGAGCAGCATCACAATAAATGGAGAGAAGATTGAGGTTGTCAAGGAATTCATGTTGCTTGGTTCTACAATCGATGCCAACAGAAGGAGCAGTCAGGACATTAGACGACATGTAGTATTGGGAAAGTCAACTGCGAAGGAACTGTTTCAAGTGCTGAGGAGCAAGGATATCTCCTTGAGGACTAAGGTGCGCCTGACACAAGCCATGATATTTCCAATCACCTCGTATGCATGTGAGAGCTGGACAATGAATAAGGAAGACCGAAGAAGAGTTGATGCTTTTGAGTTGTGGTGCTGGCGAAGAATGCTGAAAGTACCATGGACTGCTAAAAGAACTAACAGATCTTTCCTGGAGGAAGTGCAGCCAGAATGCTCCTTAGAAGCAAGAATGGCCAGACTTTGTCTTACCTATTTTGGTCATGTTGTAAGGAGGGACCATTCTCTGGAGAAGGATGTCATGCTTGGTAGGGTGGAGGGTCGACGAAAGAGGGGGAGGCCTTCAACGAGATGGATTGATACGGTGGCTGCAATGATGAGCTCAAGTATAGCAGGGATTATGGGGCTGGCATGAGATAGGGCAGTGTTTCGTTCTGCTGTGCATGGGGTCGCTATGAGTCGGAAATGACTCGACGGCACTTAACAACAACAACAACACAACTGCCACCTGCCAAGTGCAAACTGTTTGTTCCACTCGGGGACCTTGTACATTCCTTGTAGTATATGGTTTACTTTGAGTCTGTACATGACACATGACTCACTGACATAAAGATGAATTGAGAGTGTCATTGTCAGTTCTTAAATATTGTTGTTCTTAAGTGCCGTCGAGTCGTTTCCGACTCATAGCGACTCCATGCACAGCAGAATTTCCCAATGCTACACGTCGTCTAATGTCCTGACTGCTGCTTCTGTTGGCATCGATTGTAGAACCAAGCAACGTGAATTCTTTGACAACCTCAATCTTCTTTCCATTTATTGTAATGCTGCTCATTGGTCCAGTTGTGAGGATTTTTGTTTTCTTTATGTTGAGATGTAATCCATACTGCAGACTGTATTTTTCAACCTTCATCAGCAGGTGCCTTAAGTCATCCTCACTTTCAGCAAGCAAAGTTGTATCGTCTGCATATCTCAGGTTTTTAATGATTCTTCCTCCAATCCTGATACCACGTTTTTCTTCATACAGTCCAGCTTCTCAGGTTATTTGCTCAGCATATAGATTGAATAAGTGTGGAGAAAGGATACAACTCTGACGCACTCCCTTCTTGATTTTAAACCATGTAGTGTCCCCTTCTTCTGTTTGAACGACAGCCTCCTGGTCAAGGTACAGATTCCTCATGAGTACAATCATTAACAATCTCTGCGTGTTAATTATCACTGGTGACTGGAATGCAAAAGTTGGAAACAAAGAAGAATCAGCCCCAGGGATACAGGTGAGGAGAGACAACTCAGGGACGCCCAAAGCAGCAGGCCGGAAGAGCATGAGAAAGTGGATTAAAAGCCAGGAAGCCAGAGAGAAGAGCAATCAGCCAAAGGGATTAGGTGAGGAGAGGAAACTCAGGCCCGCCCAAAGCAGCAGGACTGGAGAGCAGGAGAAAGGGGATAAAAGCCAGGAACCTGGACAGAGGAGCAGTCAGCCCCAGGGACAACTCAGGGACGCCCAAAGCAGCAGGCCAGAAGAGCAGGAGAAAGGGGATAAAAAGCCAGGAATCCAGACAGAGTAACAGTCAGCCACAGGGACCCAGGTGGGGGTGATACGAAAGGTCTCCAACAGCAAGACAAACTTGTCTGTCTAATACTAATTAAATATTAGTAAAGCTTATTTATTTATTTTTTTAAGATGAAAGCAAACATAAATATAAGTGCTAATGTATTGTTTTTGCTTAACCTCTGAGGTAGATATACCCCACTTTGGAGACCGTTGGTTTGACTGATATGCAAGAATTAAGACCAGGACAGGGATTTCAGATCTGAGGTATTGGTGTGTCCATAAGTATCAGTCCTGACAGATACCAGTGACCTAGTGTGGCACTCTTCCCATTGCACTAAACTGAATCTTTGAGTGCTTCTCAATGCAGTGATCTAGACCAGCCTTCACAAATAGATCACAGATGGCACATGAGAGGTAATGCGTATGTGCTATTCCAGAGAATAGCAAGATATTAATAGCAAGTGATGAATTTTACTTATGAAAAAGGAAGGATGAGCATATATTTTGTAGTTGGCATTTTAGGAAAAATATTCTTATTGTATGTGTGTGTCTTTGTGTGGGCAGTTGGAGAGATCCTGGCTTTACTAGGCTTTCTGCTTCTGCTTTAGCAACTTTTCTGTATTACTGTTATTATCATCAGTGACAATTTGCCTTTGGTCCCCACATTCAAAGAAAAACTATGAGTATTTTCATATTTTTTAAAACTTGTTTTTATAATAGGAGATAAATGTTTCTTCTCTGTGAATAAGGTTTATTCCTTTTCTTTGTAAAACCCACTTGACAGTTGCTGGTTGTTGATCTTAGTTCTTTACACTTAAGATGTGATTGTCCAATTGTACTGCAGGACCTTTGAGCCTTCACTAAGATGTTGATTACTTGAAAGATACTGCGAAAATTCTTGTGTACTTGAAGGTTTTCTCTTACAGCTGTGCTTTTCTATCTTGGTTGCTAAAGAGAATGCTTCTTCCATGCATTCAGCAGGATTAACAAATGGCCAAGGTGAACCCCAAAATGTTCAGCTTCTTTTCCTATTTTGACCCCATAACCTTTCCTCTCATTGGCAGTGTGTTGGTGTTGACAGTTCTCCTAGTTCAGCCAAAGGTGAAAGATAATTGCTTGTGGAATGGTGGCTGGGATGGTATGTGTTTTTGCAGCAAGCGCCCCACCACCATCCCCAGGCAAAGCTTTGGATCTGGTACATGTTTCAAAGCATGTGTTAAACTTTATGTGATACTGATTAAAATAGGAGGGCTCCAGGGTGAATTGGCAGAGCCCCACAACTGCATCTGCCAAATGACATAGAGAGAAATGTCTCGCTACAAATGGAAGGGCTAAAATCTGTCTATCTTAGCAATATGCAGGACTGCAAAAGAAAGGTGACTCTGGACATGTGTAGGTACACCGCTTGGGGAACATGTGGGGTTGTTTAGCAACTTCTTGTTACTGTATCATTTTAACAGGAAAGAAAACCTTTTCATTTCCCTGCTCCTTTAAACAACAGCATCAACAACAATTTCCATATGGAAATGCAGTTTGCATTGCCATGTCCTTCAGTTCTCCATTTCCACTCAAACCACCTTACTTGGACCAAAGACAAAAGAGGTAGAAGTTATCTTCCTTATGAAGCTAGATATTTTGTCATTGGGATGAGATCTGTGAAGTTCATTCTTGAAGGAAGCAAGCTTTTTACAAAGTGGGAAAGTTTATATCCAAGAGCTTTGTGTTTTAAGGTATCCTCAGGACTTTTTTTTAATATCATGGCCATAGATGAACACTTCCTCAAAGGCAATACAGTCAGCATTAGTATCTCAGGCGACATTTCCCTAGACACATTTTGCCTGCTTTTATGACAGACAAGGAGAGAGAGACTATCAGTTCTTAAAAGGGATTTAGATATTTTGTTAGGAAAGCAGAAATTATAAGGTATTAGAGAAGTAAGACAGGTGAGTGGCACAAAAAAGGGAAGAAAGAGGTTGCAGATGTTCGCGGAAAGACGGGAGTGAATAGAGAGGCTTCTAATTCATGCGTGAACCAGAGAGAACAGATAAAAGATTACCAAAAAACCAAACTCACTGCTGTCGAGTCGGTTCTGACTCATAGCGACCTCTCCTTGGGTTCTCTATGGAAGTAGATTGCCCAGTCTTCCTTCTGAGGAGTGGCTGGTGGGTTTAAACTGCCAGCGTCTGGTTAACAGTCAAATGCCATGGGCACTATGCCACAGCTACAAGATTAAGAATTATAAAATATAGACTGGGTACTAAATATCAATAAAAACAGCCATAGTTATACTGAGGTATGTATTTAAATAACTCCATTAATCATTGATATATTTTGTCACATTCACTCTCTGCTCCAAAGACTGAAGAACTGATTCTGTGGCGGGCACTTTTGTTTTTCAAAATGGCTCAAAAAGTGACTCTGAGACTTAACTGTAGGACTCCGTTAGCATGTAGGTTATTCTTGTGGTAGGGAGGCATGATGTGAACAACTTTACAGGCAAAAGCATTATTTATAGCAGATCCTGGACTGAGAAAACAAATGCATTTTATTGTTTAGGATTTCCTTTAATAAACTCTCTTTTAAAACAGTCCTGATCCTTATATATAATAACAGTTTTCCAGGTAAGACTATCCAAGTCTGTTTTGCTTTTAAGTGTCTTCTATGATGTATTCTATGATGTATCATGTTTCTTTGTTAAATCAGATGTCTCCTTCCCCTCTTCCTTTGCTCCTTCTTCTTTCCTCTTTTGAAATGGGGTTGGGGGTGGTGCAGGAAAAGGAAAGAGAAATGTTGGCTGTTTTCCTACCATTTTGGAGCTCTTACTGAATTTCATACAAATTCTTTGTTTCCTCTGGTATGAAAGGTCAGTGTTTCAGCCATGAAGATAAGTATTTCTAAAGAGTATTTTCAACTTAATTTTTTTTTTAAAGGGTACTTTGGGAGTAAGTAGAGAGTTGATAATCTGTTTTTCTCTTTTCTAGATTCTTGACTGGCTGGAATAGGATTTGCCCTGAAGATATTAGTGTTGACTCTATGTAAAAGAAGCTTGAAACCTAAGATTCCACTTAGTTTCCTCTCCTGGGCTTTGGTAGAATATTTTACATGCAGAGAAAAATGCCACTGGAATGTTTAGTCACTAAATTCTAGCAAATTCCACTTCTTTTCAGGGATCATCTTAGAGTTTCAAATGGGTGGCTTACTATGGGGAGCTTTACCTCATGTGATGCATTCTTAATTGATAATTTTATGAGAGAGGAAGATTCTGTACAATTCTTTGTGCAGTGAAAGTTGTAAAAGAGAATAGAAAAAGATTTTGGGACTTGTTAACAATCGTATAGATATTTAACACTTGAACCTTAATAATTTATGTTGATTTGTAGAAGATTATCCATGTTAAGTAATATCTCAATATTTTAATATGATTTTTAAAAAATGTCAAGAGTAATTGATCTTCATGATTTATAGTTCATTTATTCTTTCAATCAACAAAGACCTGTTGAGTACACATAAAAACAGGTCATTATATAGCCTGTCAAATAATAATATTTTCTATGGAGAAAAATAAGGCAAGGGAAAAGGGAAAGTTTAGCTGCTTATTTTGGATTGGGTAAAGTGTTCCATCTCACTTTGGACATGTTGTCAGGAAGGACCAATCTCTGGAGTAGGACATTATGCTTAGTAAAGTAGAGGGTCAGTGAGGAAAAGGAAGACGTTTAATGAGATGGACTGACACAGTGGCTGCGACAGTAGGCTCAAACATAGCAATGAGTTTGAGGATGGTCCAGAATGGGGCAGCGTTTTGTTTTGTTGTCAGAAAAGATACCTCACAGCAACAACAAGGTCCTGTAGTTTAAAAAATGAAAATACTGATACCTTCAAGATTTATTGTTGTGGTGATTATGTTTTTGTGTCAACTTGGCTGGGCCTGGTTGAGAGGCTGGGCAGCTGGTATAGTTATTTCTCATGATGGGACTTGAAATTAATAATTCCATGGTGGAATCTACCACAAACAGCTGAGTAGCTGCTTTGGGTATGTGGTCTGCTTCCTGTATATAAGAAGCAGCTTTGGGAATGGCCTCTAGCATATGGCACACTTGAGCCCTGCATGTAGCTGTGTTGTTGTTCAGCAGCCTGCCAGGCTCTGCTGACCTTGGGACTTACAATGGACTTGAATGAATGGCCTGCCCTGTGGTTTGGTAACATCGGGACTGTACCTTTTTCCTTGTCAACCTTGGGGCTTCTCAGCCTCAGCAGCCAGCAGCTGTCTGAGTGAAGAAACACCTCTAGCTTCAGTGGGCCGGGAGCAGGAGGCAGAGCTGGACCCCAAGGTTGAGGGGCTTTCACCCAGTGCCTAGAGCCTGGCACTTTGAACTTGGACTTAAAGCCTCCAAATTGTAAGAATAAACTCCTGTTTGTTAAGGCCATCCCTTTGTGGTGTATTTCTTGTCAGAGTGGCACTAGGTAACCAGAACAATTGTCCTTTAGTAATCAGCTGAAATTTACCATTCTCTTAGAATTTAGACTACCCAATTAGTCTTTGGGTAACAGCACTTAATGCTTCTGCATCTTCAATAGCCCAAATTCTTACTATAAACTGCTATTTACAGTGAGACCTGTGAGAGCTGGAACTTAATATGACTGCCTTGTTTTTCCAGATCTTGCAACTTTTCTGCCTTTGACAGGGTGCAGTCTTATTATTTTTTTTTTATAGCTTGTTTTAGTGGAAAACATTTGAATATTACTTCTGACAGGTGTTTGCCTTACATAAGTTCCAGCTATTGCAGGATTTACTGTATTAAATAAATGGATGTAAAATTTTTATTTGTCCTTGGTGTTTTTCACTGACGCTTTAGCTAGTGCAAATCCAGGTACAACAGTAGATCACCAAATGATAGTGTCTGTGGTAGTTCAGTTTCTGTGTCAACTTGGCTGGGCCTGGTTGAGTGGCTGGGCAGCTGGATGTAGTATTCCCCATGATGAGACTGGTAATTGGCTCCATGGTGGAATCTACTGGGAGCAGCTGAGTAGCTGCCTTTAGGTATGTGGTCTGCTTCCTGTATATAAGAAATAGCTTTAGGAATAGTCTCTGGCTTATGGCATGCTTGGACCATGTATGTAGCTGTGTCATTGTTCAGCAGCCTGCCATGCTTTGCCAACCTTGGGACTTACAATGGAATTGAATTAATTGATGGTGTGGGTATCCAGGAGGTACATGTATGGTTTGGTAACATTGGGACTGTGCCATTTTATTTGTTGACCTTGGGCTTGTTAGCCTCAGCAGCCAGTAGCTGCCTGAGTGAAGAGCTGCCCCTAGCTTCAGTGGGCCAGGAGCAGGAGGCAGAGCTGAAGCCCAAGGATGAGGGCCTTTCACATAGCCCTTGAGCTTGGCACTTTGAACTTGGACTTAAAGCCTCCAAATTGTAAGAATAAACTCTTGTTTGTTAAGGCCATCCCATTTGTGGCATATTCTTGTCAGGGTGATACTAGGTAAGTAGAACAGTATCCAGTCTTGATTTTTATTCCTCTCCCTCCCCTCCTCCCATTCTTCTTTCCTTCCTTCCTCTTCCCTCCCTCCTTTCTTCCTTCCTTCCAAGAAGTATTTGCAACTTCAAGATCAAAGAGGATTGCTATGCATTTTAAATTTATACATTAAATGAAAACAGATTTGGATGCATTTCTTATTTTTGTTGCAGTTCCCATCTTTGATAAGCTGAATCATTTTTAGCCAGGTTGATAGACACATTTGTGTTCTGGCATTTATTTCAGGGCTGGAAAACTTGAAATCATTCTGCCTTTTGGTTGACACTTTCACTTTTTATTTATTTTACTCTGTAGGAGGGTATTTGAGCTACAGTTGTGAATCCCCGGAGAGTGTTTCAAGATTTTCCCTTATATTACATGTATATATATTATCTTGTGTTATAATTTTTATAAACTCTCAAAGAAGATTGTATATCATCAGGGTTCAGTCAGAGGAGTAGAACTAGCTCACATTATTGTGTGGTTTCTTTCACCTGTGCTCAGTTCTTTGTAAGGTATTATCTTCGTGTCTGATGTTTGAGCTTGAAGTTCACAGGGAAGGTTGTTGGCAAGGGAAACCCAAACCAATCCTACTGCCATTGGTTCAATTCCAATGCATAGAAACCCAAAATGACAGGATAGAACTATGCCCTAAGGTGTCCAAGCCTGTAAATCTTTACAGAAGCAGACTGCCTCATATTTCTCCTGTGGAGTGGCTGGTGGGTAAGGACTGCCAAACTTTTGGCTAGCATCCGAATATTGTAAGTCCTGCACCACCACAGCTCCTTTGGGAAGAGAGAATGGATATAAAATAGGGGATAGTAAGGATGAGCTGAAGCCATAAGCATGTGCTGGAGCTGACAAGGATAGACTGAAACCTATATCAATTCTTGATGCCTCTGATCTTGATGGTGTGGGTATCCAGGAGGTACATGTGTCAGGGGACGCTGAAGGAGAGAAGAGGGGAAGGTGGAGCAATTGCATGCCTGGCTGCTGCTCCATGCCCACAGGTTAGCCAGCAGATAAATGTGTGAGCTAAAAAATGTCTGCTGCTTTATTTACACTCTCTAAATTTTGCACAGTAATGTCTCTTGTGCCTTACTCTAACTTGAAACATATAGGGAAGGGAATTTTGGGAAATGTAGTTTAGTCTAGCCTGGTTGACACTTATATCTATGTATCTGTGAATCTAAGATGATCAAAAGCCATTACTCTGTAACAGAGGTTAGCAAACTATGGCTTGGGGGTGGGTCACCTGCATTTTAAAATAAAGTTTAATTGGAACATAGCCACATTCATTTATGGATTGTCTATGGCTGACTTTATATCGCTGTGACAGAGTTGAATAGTTGAAACAGAGACTATATCGCTTGTAAGCTTAAATGTTTACTATCTGGCCCTTTAAAAGGAAATTTGGTGACCTTACTCTATAGGATTCTCATTTCTCAGTTCCTTTTTGGAGAAATAGAACCAGAAAAACATATATATACCAGAAGTTTATTCAATGGCAACTGTTTTTTTTTTTTTTTTTTTTTTAGGGGTATGTGTGGTATGTATGTTACATATATGTGTGTATCTATACACACATTATACATGTATGTTTGTGTGTGTGTAGAAAGAGATTTTAAGAAATTACCTCACATGATTGTGGGGGTTCATAAGTCCAACATCTATAGATTGAGAGACTGGATATACTTTCAGGCTCATGTCCCAGACTTTCCACCTATAGGTCAGGTAGTGGGAAAAGTGAATAAAGGAGTTCTGGCAAAATGTTTATAGTCTGGTGGCAGAATATAAACTCAGAAAAACCACCTTTTTGTTCTTAAAGCCTTCAACTGATTGGGTGGAGCCCACCCCACATTATGGAGGATACATGCTTTACTTAAGGCCAACTGATTTAGTCACTTCATAGCAGCATCTAGAATAAACCACTGTTTTCATGTGGCCTTTTAACTACAAGGAATTATGTTAGGTGCTCTTCAGTTGTTTGACCAAACAATTGAGCACTATTGCCTAGCCAAGTTAACACATAAAATTAACTATCAAGAAAATATTATTCTTTTTAGAACTCTATAAATTCAACTACATATTCATCATAGTTTTAAGTATGTTGTGTATTAATTTTTCTTTTTCTTTTAATTTTGATCCCCTAGTATAGTTAGGAGTTCTGGTAGTGTAGTGCCTAAGGCACTTGACTGCTAACCAGAAGGCTGAGGGTTCAAACCCACCAGCCACTCCTTGGAAGGAAGGTT
>NW_006921941.1:440908-450339 GCF_000298275.1 Orycteropus afer afer | reverse complement strand
TTATAGTTAAGGAGCTCTGGTGGTGTCGTGGTTAAGGCATCTGGCTGCTAACCAAAAGGTTGGTGGTTCAAACTCACCAGTTTCTCCACAGAGGAAAGCTGAGGCAGTCTGCTTCCATCAAGATTTACAGCCTTGGAAACCTAGTGGGGTTGCCATGAGTCAGAATTGACTTTGGTTTTTGGAGTATATAGTTACATGTTTTAAATGTAGAATTTAAGTTGACTGATTGCCTGAAAGGCCCTTCTTCTTCTTCTTCTTCTTCTTATTTTTTTTGTGATTTGGGTGAAAGTTTACAGAGAAAATTCACTTTCCATATAGCAGTTCACACACTTGTCTCATAACGTTGACCACAATTTACCCCAGCGCAACAGCTCCCCTCCCACTTCCTCCCAATAATTACCTCTTCCCTGTGTCCATCCCTCCATGTACTTCTGCCCCGTGAACTGTCTCCCTGTGCATAAACAGCCTTTCTTTCTCCCGTGATTGTTCTCTCCAAGGAGTGTATCTACCTCAGGTACATGTTCAACTCATATGCCTGTCTTTTGTTTGGCTGGAAACCACAGGTGTGGGTTCAGTTCCAGACCTGAAGGGAAGCTAGGGGCCATAGTCTCAGTGGTTCCACCAGGCTCTATCTGGTCCCCCTCCCTTTTTTTTTCACAAATGATTTTGAGTTTTGTTCCACATTGTTCTCCCTCTCTATCTAGGATCTCCTTCATAGGTCCCCTTCTGAGTGGTTGACAGTGGTAGCCGGGCACCATCTAGTTCTTCTAGTCTCATAGTCATATAGGCTGAGGATTGTATGGTGTACCAGTTGCGAGGACTAATTGTTTCCATGAATTTTTGGTTTTCTTCATTCTTCTTTGCTCTGGACGAAGAGAGACCCATTGTTGGATCTAGATGGCTGCTTGCAAGCTTTTAAGATCCCAGCCGCTACTCAAGAAAGGCCGTTCTTGGCAGCTTTCTCTGTATTGTCGTGCTATGAGAAACACATGGAAATTAGCTCAGAAGTCTTTCGCATAAGAAAGGGTGTACTTCATGAAAAACGAATTGAACAGATATTAGTGCTCTGTGTTCAGCAACTGAGACTAATACTGTCTACACTAAGTTGATGAATTGCTTAGAAAGACTCATTCATGATTTTTTACCAGTATTTGTCAACATGTTTTGCTCAACTGCAGCCAATAAATTGAGTGGTCAGTGATATTTTTTATGTGCCCTTCTTCTTTTCTTCTCACCTTTCCTTTCCAGTTTATTCCTCTCCCATTAACATAAACTCACGGAATTATATTAGGTTTTTTCAAAGCTTTCAAAAGAAAGAATCTCTTGAAACTTTATTGCTAAAACTTGGAGTCTCTTTTGAGGAAAGCGAAATTAATGTATTATCAACCAATATTGTAAATACTGAGGGAACTTGGGAATAAAGGAATGATTAGATTAATTTAATATAGAAAATAAGATTTTTTTTCCTTTATTTTTTTATTCCATGTAAGTGAAATAATTGGAATATGAAGAGAGGCTGGGGATATGGAAAAAGCAAGCTATCAGTCTTTTTCATGGTCTCTGGGAAAAGATATTTGTTAATTGTAACATTGCTATCCTTCATTACCATATACTCAGATGGTGCTCAAGTGGTAAAAACATTATTGATGATATGAAACATCTGTTTAGAGGTTTTGTAGTTATTATTCACATTTTTGTGAAGTAGTTCAGTGTTTTTTTCCTCCCTGTCTAGAAAAATAAATGCTCTGAGAAAAAGCAATTTCTTTAGATAGACCAGCCACAGAACCTTAGTAATGAACTGGTTTGAACTGTAGGTATAATTCCTGGGCTTTAATAAATCATCTCTATCCTCCTGCTGTGAAGATTTCCAACTTGTATAACAAACTGTGTTGGCTGAGTCAGAGTGGGAATGAGAAGTTAAGCAACATTCCAATGAATGCCTTATATATGTTTTTGGACAGATAGTTTCCTTAATTGTCCCAGAAATCTTGACACTTAAACTTGCATATATTTATCTCATATATTATGTATATGTGAAAGAAGATAAACACTGTCCACAATTGTATGTACTTAAACTGGGATAACATTTGACTCTGTGGATTGTAACAAATTATGGATAATACAGCAATGTTAATTGTGCTCATGAGGAACCTGTACATAGACCAAGAGGCAGTCATTCAGACAGAATTATGGCATATTGCATAGTTTAAAATCAGGAAAGATGTGTGTCAGAGCTGTATCCTTTCACCATACGTATTCAATGTGTATGCTGAGCAAATAATCGGAGAAGCTGGACTATATGAAGAAGAATGTGGCATCAGGATTGGAGAAAGTTTCATTAATAGTCTGTGATATGCAGATAATATAACCTTGCTTGCTGAAAGTGAAGCAAACTTGAAGCACCTACTGATGAAGATCAAAGACTACAGTCTTCAGTATGAATTATACCTCAACATAAAGAAAATAAAAATCCTCAAAACTGGACCAATAAGCAACATCACGATAAATGGAGAAAAGAGTGAAGTTCTCAGGGATTTCATTTTCCTTCGATTCACAAACAATGCCTATGGAAGCAACAGTCAGGAGATCAAATGACATATTGCACTGGGCAAATCTGCTGCAAAAGACCTCTAAAGTGTAAAAGAGCAAAGATGTCACTTTGAAAACTAAGATGTGCCTGACCCAAGCCGTTGTCTTTTTAGTAGTGTCTTATGTATGTGAAAGCTGGACAATGTATAAGGAAAACTGCAGAATAGATACTGAATATACCATGGACTAAGAGAAGAATGAACAAATCTGTTTCGGAAGAACAACCAGAGTGCTCCTTAGAAGTGAGAATGACCAGACTTCGTCTCTTGTACTTTAGTCATGTTATCCAGAGGGATCCGTCTCTGGAGAAGAATACCACACTTGGTAGAGGGTAAACTTAAAAAGGGAAGACTTTCAATGAGATGGATTGACATAGTGGGTACAACAATGGGCTCAAGCATAGCAATGATTGTGAGGATGGCACAGGACCAGGCAGTGTTCTGTTAGCATTAACAACTTTAGAAAAACTTTAACAGCTTTTCTTTTTTCCCTTCTTCTTTTCTTCTCACCCTCCCTTTCCAGTTTATTCCTCCCCCATTAACATAAACTCACTGCCCCCTAATCTTCCAGCATTAGCTTTCTGAAAGAGGAAAGATCAGGATTCAAGAGTGAACCTTGAGAGAATTGTTTTTACATCCAATAAAAGAGTTTTCAGCATCCCCTTCCTTGCTCACCACTTGATATTGTTTTTACATGGAATAACACAGTTTTTACATTGAATAAAATAGTGATACAGATTATGTCAGGTATCCTGGTGGATACAGCAGATGCTGTTGGTGCCTATCCATATTCTTTTAGTACCTGCCTTTTCAGTGCATGCTGATTAAACCTCTGTTTGTCATCACCTGCATTTCTTTGCCTAACGACTTTTCTTTGGATGCCAGAGCCCACTCTTTGTGCAAGCATCTGGCTAGAAATAGGGAATTAATGCCATCCGTACTTCCCCTTTTCCCTACCCCAGTAGCCCTCAGTCAGTATGTGATGCAGGTTGGTGTATAAATACCTCATCTCCCTTGTCCCTGGGGTGGGAGGATTTATCTCTGAGGCAAGTGTTCTATTACCATTTCCCAGAGTTCCACATCATTAAGGTTGTGTTGGCCTAACTTGTTTGATGACATACCATTAATCAGTTCCTTATTTTCCCTGTCTCCCTTCCTCATTTCCCTACTAGTCTTTCCTGGGGTCCTCTTTAAATAAACTCCTTGGACCCTAATCCTTATCTCGGGTACTGTCTTGGGAATTTAAAAAAAGACAGTAATTAATAGCAGTGAAAAGTCTGGACCTTATTTCTATATATGTTGTGTGTATGTTGTGTGCTGTTGAGTTGATTCCAACTCATAGCAACCCTGTAGAGTAGACCTGCCCCATAGGGCTTGTTGTGTTGTTGTTATGTGCTGTCGAGTTGGCCCTGACTCATAGTGACCCCTCCTTGGGTTGCTGAGGCAGTATCACTACGGAAGTAGATTGCCCAACCTTCCTTCTGAGGAGTGGCTGGTGGGTTTGAACCGCCAGCCTTCTGGTTAGCAGTCAAGTGCCTTAGGCACTGGGCTTTAATCTTTAGGGGAGCAGATGGCCAGGTCTTTGCTCACAGAGAGCAGCTGCTAGGTTCAAACTACCAACCTTTCAGTTAGCTGTTGAAAGCCTAACTATTGCACCACCAGGCCTCCTCTTTTTTCTATACATACAATATAATGTGGTTTTCTATATTTTCTATTGGGGAGCTCTGGTAGCGTAGTGCCTAAAGTACTTGACTGCTAACCAGGAGACTGGTGGTTCAAATCCACCAGCCGCTCCTTGGAAGGTTGGGCAATCTACTTCCGTAGTGATACTGCCTCAGAAACCTAAGGAGGGGTCATATGAGTTTGGGCTGACTTGATGGCACATAACAACAACAACATATTTTCTATCATGATTTCTTTACCTCTTAAGTATACATTCATCTATTGACCTCCTACTGACTTAACAACTTTTTTGGCATTTAAGTCATTCTCCCATCTCGTGTTCCATCCTGTAGGGTGGTATGGATGAATGATTTTCTTGGGAAAACCTTCTTTATCAGTATCTTTTAGTGATTTTTTTTGGGGGGGGCGGGGTGAGGGCTAGTCAAATTACTTTGAGAAGAAGCTTCTAAAATTATTCTTGCCTGCTAGCATTTTAAGAAATCTAGTAGGAGTGGCTATGAGTTGGAATCTACTCAGTGGCAGTGGGTTCTTTTTTTTTTTTTCAGTTAGGGGTGGAAAGAGGAAAGTTGGGGGAATCTCAGCATTCGGCAAGTAAAGTCCCATGCTTAAATTGATCTGTTTTCAGAATGACCTCCTCTGTACAATTGTGACAGCCATCTCCCATTTCAAAGACTCTCTATTTTGCCTTCTCTGCAGAATAAACCCCTAGTCTTTTGCTGTGGTGACGTAGAAAGCACTTGCTTGGCTAGATCAAGTTGGAAAGGTCTAACTTTCATCTAAGCCTCTTTGAGCTTCATTTTCCGCTCTTTTTACTTTGTCTGCTGTGCTAAGTCAGTTACCAACTTTTCAACTTCCAAAATTTTGTTTCTGTTGTTTCTTCTTCTGTACCTTTTGATTTTGTGGTTTTATACCTTTTATTTTATTTTTTAAATAAAGACTGTTTTAGTGGAGTTTTGAGGGAGGACTTCAGTTCAGTGTGTGTGTTCAATTTGCCATCTTTAACTTGAACTCCTAAAAGTTAGTTTTCACCAGAGAAAACAAACCAAAACACAAATGTTATGCAGTTAATAGTATTGAACAAGAATGATGAGGGAATGTCATCCCCACCAACATTTGTTATTTTCTGTTTCATTGAACCTTGCCATCAGTGCTGGGGTGAGACGGTATATCTCATTATTGTTTTGATTTACATCTCTCTGATGATCAGTGATTGTGAGCATCTTTTCATGTATTACCTGACCACCTGAATATCCTCCTTGGTGAAGTGTCTATTGATGTCTTCTGCCCATTTTTCAATTGGATAGTTAATTCCTTTGGTGTTGAGACATTGGGAGTTTTCCATCAATCTTAGAGATAAGTCCCTTGCCAGATTTGTAATTATCAGCAAATATGAATTTGTTGCTGTCATTTTTGTCATGTAGTACCTCAATAGTTAGCAATTTATTTATTTTCGAGCATCTGAGTAAAAACATTTGAAGCAGTTACTTCTTTCCAGACTATCTATAAAATGCTATCAAATAAGAAAAACATGGAAGTGGAAATTGGGGAAGAAACTAAGATTCAGTGATTTTAGTGGTTATAGGACATGTATTCTCTATTTGTGGAAATATTTTGTGCTGTATGCCCTCACTGAGAGTATAAGTGCTGTTTATATGTATTGTACAGGACCTCCTCTTTTGTGGTCAGAAGTAATAAGACTATACCAACAATGCTTACTATTGTTTATATGAAAAGTTCTCAATCTTTGAACATAAACGATTTAGAAAGTTTGATTAATTTTATTAACGAGATAAATAAAGAATTCACAATCTTGCTTATTTACACAGAAGTCTCAAAACAGAGTGCTACTTCTTCATCTGCAACGTCTGGACTTTTTCAGATACTACCCCTTGGGAAAAAAATGTGTGCCTTATTCATAAATTGTTTTGCTTCAATAGTGTTATCAGATCATAATTGCATTTTTTCCCCTAGTAAAATATTTCTCTCCTACTACCCAGTGGTGTAAGGAGCTCTGGTGGCACAGTGCCTATGGAATTTGACCGCTAACCAGAAGGTTGGTGGTTCAAACCCACCAGCCACTCCATGGAAGGAAGATGGGGCAATCTACTTCTGTAAAGATTTACCACCTGGGAAACCCAGTGGGGGTTGCTGTGAGTCAGAATTGACTCGATGGCAGTGGAGTTTGTTTTTTTTTTTTACTCTAGTGGTATTCGTTACTTTAATCTCTCTTAAACTTAATTTACTATGAAAATTTTGCATATGCCATGTTTGTTAAGTTACAAAATTCTGTAGTTTTTCTGTCATGACTCCTTTGCCTCTTAAACTTAAAAGACTGAACTTACCCCAGGAAATCTACTTTCCCAAACTCCAGACTTCATGTGTGATGGAACTTAAAAGAAAACTCTTGGCTGAGTCTGAATGCTAAGTGGTTTTCTGTGTCTGGAGAAAATTGGAAAAAGGGAATTATTAAGCCTAGAAAATGTAGTTGTTGATAGAAATGCTGACAGACTGTTCTTGCTTGGTGCCACTCTCATGAGAAATCAATCAGTGTTAGATGTATTGTTAAGAGCTGCTGCTTATGTACAAGCTGTGCCTTGTAGACGTTGTCACATGCAAATAAACCTCTTAAAAAAATGTTAAGTGATTTCATAAAAAACATTTATTCTGTTCTCCTTTGTAATCCAGATTCTTATTGTTTATGGCTTCCTGTACCCAACAATTCCTGATTGTCTCGAAAAGTAAAACATGTCCTGCGTGGATTAAGCTGCTGAAATGCCCTCCAGGCATTGTTTATAAGTCTGCACTTTTTATTTTCAGAGAGAAAGTGAATACTTTAATGTCTTCCATATTCCATAATGTAGCCCCATCAAAGCTGTGTGTGTGTTTGTTAGAAGGTACTTCTGGTTGTACTTAGAGAAGAAAAGCTGCCTAAGAATGTTAGTGAATATTTGGGTGGTGGTGGCAGACTTCTGTAAAGGGGATTTAGTGCTGGTTGAAGATGCTGTTGGTTTTTCTGTGAGAAAGTAGTCACCAAAGGTATTGTGACAGTCAGCAGTAGTGTGGCCACTCTTGATCCCTTTGCACAGTGAGTTTCCTGTTTGGCTCATCCCTTGGGACCAGTCTTCCCTCCAGGCAAGCTTGCTGATTTACTACTTTTGACTCCACTGCTAAGTAATACAAAAAGTATTACTTAGCTGCTTGGCGGTTGGATTGGAGGGAAATTTTGCTTGTGACAGAACGAAGCTGTCTATCTCTGGTGACAGAGGAGAAACAGTAATTTGAATTAGAAATTAAAGTTTACTTTTTACTTAACATTTTATTTTGAAAATTTTCAAATATATAGAATAGTTGGAAGAATTGTACAGTCAGCACCCATATTTATCCACCAACTAGATTCTACAATTAACGTTTACTTGCTTTATCATGTCTCTATCATTTATCATGTAAGGCACTTGACTGCTAACTTGAAGGCTGGCGGTTCAAACCCACCTGCCACTCCTCGGAAGGAAGGTTGGGCAATCTATTTCCCTAGTGATACTGCCTTGGAAACCCAGGGAGGGGTCTGATTCAACAGCACGTAACAACCACCACCACCACCACCACCCCAACATCATTTATCAATCCATCACATTTTTTGTTATATGTTTCAGAGTAAGTGTGCTACATTGGTATTAAAAAAAGCCCAAACCCACTGCCATGGAGTCGATTCCAACTCATAGCGATCCCCATTGGGTTTCAGAGGTGGTAAATCTTTACAGAAGTAGATTGGCCAGTCTTCCTTCCACGGAGTGGCTGGTGAGTTTGAATTGCCAACCTTCTGGTTAGCAGTCAAATGTGCCACCAGAGCTCCTTATATCGGTATACTCACCCGTAATGTATTATCATTAACTAGACTTCAGTATTTGTTTATGATTCTTTTTTCTTTTGAGGTAAAATTTAAATACCATGATATGCACACATCTGAAGTGTTGGTGTTGGGCAAATGTACATACCTGTTTCAATCCATAGCCCTATCAAGGTATAAAATATTACCGCTACCCCAGAAAGTTCCCTCATGCCCTTCTCCACTAAATCCTACCTTCTCTCCTCAGAAGCATCGTTGTTCTGATTTTATTCTATCATGTATTGTTTTTGCTTATTGTAGAACTTGATATAAATGGAATAATGCAGTATGTATCTTTTATTTAAGGCTTATTTCACTGGGCATAATGATTTTGAGATCCATTCATGCTGTTATGTGTTCACTCTTTTTCATTGCCATGTTTTTTTTGATGGAAACCTAATATGTTTTAGTTTTGGTTATTATGAATAAAGCTATGGTGAATATCCTTGTACAAGGCTTTTTTTGTAGACATATGTTTCATTTCTCTTGGGTAAATAAACCTAGGAATGGAATTGCTGGGTTATAATTTTATAAGGTACTGCTAAACTTTTTTGCAAAAGACTTTTGTACTGTTTTACATACTCACTATCAAGATGTTGAAAGTTTCAGTTGCTCTACCTCTTCACCAACATTTATTGTTGTCAGTCTTTTTTTTTTAATGCATTTTATTGAAATATAATTTATATACAGTGAAATACACAAAACTAAAGTGACATGGGTCAATGCATTTGTTTTTTTGCAGTGTTCCCTCCCCTCCCCCCACCACCCCTGGCAACCAACAAAGAAAATTTCCCTCCTATATAAACCTTGCCTTGACCCTCCACAACAATGAACTACTATATTTGTCCTTCTCTGATGGATTTATTTCACTCAGCATAATGTCCTCCAAGTTCATCCATATGATGCGGTGTTTTGCAGGCTCTACATTATTCTTTAGTGCTGCATAGCATTCCAGTATGTGTATGTACCATAGTTTGGTCATCCACTCTTCCACTGATGGGTACGTAGGTTGTTTCTATCTTTTTGCTACTGTAAATAGTGCTGTGATGAACATGAGCATGCATGTATCTGTTCCTATCCTGGCTCTTACCTCTCTAGGGTATATACCTAGTAATGGGATTGCTGGGTCAAATGGTATCTCCAATTCCAACTTTCTAAGGAATTGCCATATTGCTTTCCTCAGTGGTTATGTCACTTCACAGTCACACAAGCAGTGTATGAGAGTCCCAATCTTTCCACATCCCCACCAACATTTGTTATTTTCTGTTTCATTGAAC
>NW_006921941.1:431549-439662 GCF_000298275.1 Orycteropus afer afer | reverse complement strand
CAGAACCCTAAGACTGGGGAAATTATTGGGAGGAGGAGGAGGAGTTAATGTCTGAAATGATGGAGTGGCATGGTAGTTTGGCCATTTGGGACATCTTTGACCTCCACCTCATGGGGACCGGCCTAGTGCTGATCTTTCTAAGAGAAATTGTTCAAGCAGTCTGGTTTTAACAAGTTCCCTTAAATTCTGCTGATTTGGAAATGTCCTAATTTCACCATTGTGTTTGAGGGACAGATTTGCTGGGTACATAATTCTTAGCTGGTAATTTTTCTTTTTCAGAGTTTTATATACCATCCCACTGTCTTCTTGCCTGCATGATTTCTGTTGAGAAATCCGAGCTTAGTCTTATTGATTGCCTCTTCTAGGTAACTTTTTGTTTTTGGTGAGTTTGATGATATGTCTTGGCATTTTTCTTTTGGGATCTATCCTGTTTGGGGTTCTTTGGACTTCCTGAATGGATATATTCCCATCTTTCATCTGATCAGGGAAGTGTTTTCATTTTTCTCTTCCTGTTCTGGAATTCCAATGACACATAGGTTATTCCTTTTGATGATATCCCACATGAACCTTAGGCTTTCTTCATTTTGTTTTGATTTTTTTTCTGACTCATCCATTTCCAAAGAGGTATTCAGGTATTTGTGTTCCATTTCATTAATTTTGTCTTCCATTGCATCAATTCTATTCCTTTGCCCTTCCAATGTGTTATCTATTTCTGACAATTTGGTATTAATCTTCTGGCTTTCTATCTGTAGATTTAGAATCATTTCTAATTTTTCATTGATTTTTCATTTTGTTCTTGAATTTTCTTCCAAAATTCTTTTAGGGTTTTGTCTGTGTTTTCCTTAGTCTGTGTCCCAATCCTTTGAAGATATCTAAATATAATTCTTCGGAATTCCTTATCAGGGAGTTCCAGTGCTGCGTCTTCTTCAGGAATGTGTTTTGGGTCTGTATCCTGGTCCCGATTTAGTTTCATTATTTATGTGGACTATGATGCTCTGTTGTCTCTGAGGCTTTGTGATGATTTTGTGTTTATATTTAATTGGTGATTATATGTTGGAGTGACTTGCCCACAATTTTCGTTTTCTTTGTTTTGTTTGTATGTTATCTATAGAGGCAGGGTACTGTGCTGTGCTGCTCCTCTATCACTAGTTGACAGGACTTACACACTCACCACCTGTCTCCTTTCCTTTGTCAGCCTCTTGTATGTCCTTGCCAACCCTGGCAAACAGAGCTTGTTCTTAGGTCCCTGGAATCCGAATGAGAATGCTATTACTTTAAAATCCAAAATGGTTGCCACTTGTAAACATTCAAATTGGCTGCACACTCAGTCACTTTAAATATCCAAAATGGCCACCACTTGTAAATATTCAAAATGGCTGCACCCTCAGTCACTTTAAATATCCAAAATGGCCGTCTCTTGTAAACATTCAAAATGGCTATGCCCTTGATCACTTTAAATATCCAAAATAGCTGCCACACATAAACAATCAAAATGACTGTCCTCCAGACAACAGAAAGTCCACAGCTCAGGTTGTCTACCTCCTTGCTGTTTCCTTTCCCAGTCATAGGCCACCAGAGCAGTTGTTCCTGCAGCCCTTGGTTTCCAGGACTGGTCTTTAGGTCAATTCTCAGGTCCCAACACCACTTAGAAATCAGGCTATTGGTCTCATCAGAGTACCTGACAGTCCACAGCTCCGACCGTCTCTGTACTTACTGTTTTCATTCAGGTTTTTCCACTAGTTGTGCCTAATCCACTTCTGTATAGTTTCTTTCAAAGTTTAGGGTTCCAGGATTATCTTCTGTATCTCTGTCAATTGGTTTTTCTTTCTTTTTTTGTTGAAGAGGGTCTGTGTGGCTTGTCTGCCTATTCCTCCATCTTACGTGAAGTCCTATTGTCAATCTTTTTAACTTTAGGCATTCTGGTGGGTGTGTAGTGTTATCTCATTGTTGTTGTTGTTGTTATGTGCCCTCAAGTCGAGTCGGCCCCGACTCATAGCGACCCCTCCTTGGGTTTCCAGGCAGTATCACTACGGAAGTAGGATTGCCCAACCTTCCTTCCGAGGAGTGGCTGGTGGGTTTGAACCGCCAGCCTTCTGGTTAGCAGTCAAGTGCTTTAGCCACTATGCTACCAGAGTCAACATTTATTTTTATTTAGTGTGGGAAATGAAGATTAGGAGATGAATAGTGATTTTTCTGCCCCACTATGGAATACTGGTGAAGCAGTAATTAAAAAAAACAAAGAGAAAAGCAAGACAGAAAGATGGAGAGATATGGCAACTGACAAAGGAGCAAAGACTGAGGATTACCAGGGATAAAGTCACTTCAGAGATTTAGGAAGAAGAAAAATAGAAGTTGGCTTTGTTGTTGTTATGTGTCATCGATTTGTCTCTGACTCATAGCGACCCCTCCTTGGGTTTCTGAGGCGGTATCACTATGGAAATAGATTGCCCAGTCTTCCTTCTGAGCAGTGGCTGGTGGGTTTGAACCACCATCCTTCTGGTTAGCAGTCAGGTGCTTTAGGCTCTATGCCACCAGTGCTCCTAGAAGTTGGCTTAGAAAGTTAAATTTAGTTGACTTTTTCTTTTTTTTTTTTCAGTATGAAAATAGCTTTATTGTGTAGATACCTATGGGAGGGATTAATATTCATTATTAAGAATTTTTATACAGTATATAAAAAAGTTCATAAACAGGAATGTGAGAATCATTCAAAATCCTACTGCCTGCAGGTAATCAGTGTTAACATTTTGGTAAAAAAGTTTCAGAGTTTAGATTTTTTTAATCTATGAATAAGTGAAAATCATTTCTGTGTATGTATGTGTGTGTGTGTGTATTTTCAAAAAGGGACTTGAGCTATATATGTTACAAATTATAACTTTTTAATTTATATCTTGTATTAATGTCCATCACTATAAATCTATCAACTTAATAGTTTATTATATCACTGTTCCTCTATTAATGAACATTGGGTTGTTTCTAATTTTTTAAAGGAGTCGTTTTTTTATCATCTGCTTTGTATAAAGTATAATACATGGCACTGAGTAAGTAAAAGGAAGATGGAGAATAAAAAATGAAAAAAAACCCCAACATAGTTCTGCCTTCTAGGAACTTTTAATTCAGTGAAACTGAATAAAATGCTAAAAACTTTCAAAGTAAGTATTGTTGTTGTTGTTACCTGCCATTTAGTTGGCTTTCCATTCATGGTGAGCCAATGCATAACGATATCAAACCTTTGCGATCCATAGGGCTTTCATTAGTTCGTATTTGGAACTAGATTGACAGGTGTTTGGTATTACTATTTTGAGGGGGCATTCAGCAAAAACTCTTTAAATAGACTTAATATTACTCTATTGTTAGTCATTCCTTTGTTAGTATACCTGGGTAGCAAGATTGCTAAATTGCGTTAGAGTTTGGTGTTATCAGTGGTATAGTAAATTACTCGCAGTTGGGTATAGAAAACTGTGTCTATGGTTTTCAAATGTTGTTACACAGATTACTAGAATTGCATGAGAACTTTATGGGGTTCATTGAAAGAAACGATAATTATAGAGGATATGTGTTTACATGATACTCTACAATAGGATTTGGAAATGTAGGATATAATGCAATACCACTAAATAGTCTCATAAACTTTCTACTTTAACTATATGTGGAATCAAGATGAATTTCCTCCTTATAGTTTTTTTTTAGTCAGAACCAAATTAATTCAAATATTAATATACGGTAGCTTTGTTGCCAGACAAGCTGAGCCATTTAAAATTATTGATTGACTGACTATCTGTTTTTCTCCTGTACATTATCTTTTATCGTTACTCTGTGGGTTGTATGTATGTGAGCCCATCGTCTCCTTTCAAAATTCCTCCAAAATCTGTTTTCTTTCTTCCTAAAAAACTTCTTAGTGAGTTTTCTTACAGAAAGAGTAGCAGTTAAAAAAGGTAGAGAAAGGAAAAACAGGTGGAGGAGGCACCAGAAAATAGAAAACCTATAAAATACGTCTTGGAGTTTGTGCACTTTTTAATACTGTCAGATTTTTATCTGGTTGAAATTGTGATCTTCAACACCTGGGATTATGTTTCTTCAGTAGAATAAATATTAATAGTCTATCCATTTGTGGAAAAGGAATCTTAGAAAGAGCAGATGGTTGGAACCATTGTGTTTCTTACTGAGCTGTGAGGGATACTATTTTCAAATGTTATTTCCATTGTGTTTAATAGAGCTCAGGGGCTTTTTTCTAGCACCTTTTTCCATTTGGCCATGTGTTTTGGCCAGCTCATGGTGCAAAAGGGAACTCTGGTCAAGAGTTTGGTTATAGGAATTAATCAGCCATTCTGACCAGCATGATTAAAACCCTTCTCGGAGAGATTGTATTGGTTTCTTTCCTTTTCTTTTTTTTGGATACTCTGATTAGAAGTAATTTTATCAGCTAAAATTCGGCCTGCCTTCCATTTCATTGCTAGTTGATAGAAGGGACTTAGATTTATTTTATATGGTGTATACCTCTGGCAGCAAAAATGTTTTTATTTATATTGTCTTAAAAAAATTTAGAGAGTATTGTTGTTGTTGGTGTTTCTTAGAAAATCCATGAACATATCTTCAAGAGAAATCCCTTTTCTTGCTAACTACTCTGCCATCTTTCTCTGAACTCTTGAGAGGCATGGAGTTAGTTTTTTGTGATTGGAACTTGCCTGGCTAACGTTTCTTTTATTTGTTTAAAAGTATAGAGTTTAGAGTTGGTTTAAGAGTTCACTTTCTGTGTTTGACAAATACTTTCATTTGCTACTTAATAGATTATTTTATGTGTATGCACATACTGGACTTTTAGAAATAGGTCAGGGTGTGGTTAAAAGCTGGCATATGTTACTGCTTTCCTGTCGAGATATTTACACTCAACTTTAATTGAAAGCCTGTATTATGTCAGATTTTATACTTGATAATAACGGACTTATATAAGCTTATAACCCTTGCTTTTAAGAAGCTTAGAACCTAATAACAGTGAAAGACTAATTAGTGATTATTGTGTGATACCGTGGTGGAGGTGTGCATGTAGGGTTTTGTGGGTTCACACAGGGATCTGTGTCATGATTTTTTAAAACTTTTTTGAAATAATTTCAGACTAACAGAAAAGTTGCAAAATAGTGTAAGTCCCATATATACTTAATCCAGATTCCTCAAATGTCAGTTTATCAAGTTTGCTTTATCCTTCTCTCTATATATATTATTATAAATATTCTTATTTTTCTAAATGGTTTTAGAGGTAATTACAGACTAACATTCTCTTATAAAATCATAATACTATTATAAAAATCAGGATATTAATACTGAATCACTACTTTTACTCAATCTACAAAATTAGTTAAAGTTTGTAAAAGATGAACATTTTGGTCTAGTATCCAACACAAGGTCACATATTCACAGCCTCTGCTTTTGACTTTGTACCTATATAGTCTTCCCATGGACTGGTCACCATTGTTAATACTGCTAGAAATACTGTCTTCAACTAAGCATTGCTTATATTCCATTTCTTTTTTGAAATCTTCTGTTACCAGTTTTATTATCCTCAAAGATTTAAAAATGTCAAGGTCTCCTTTTTCTCTTTAGAATATTTTCTACACTTGTAAATACACACTTTACTTTTTCTATCACCTCCTCCCAATTCACTTTGTGCCTTTTATGTAATTAAGTCCCATGGGGTGATGGATTTTTTAAAAAAAAATCCCTTAAAAATGTTATTTCTGCCAAGCTTCCTTTCTTCTCTTATTCAAAATACACTTCCAAAAGCATAACCTTGACAGTTTGCAACTAAAGAGACCCCTATTTCCTTTATTTATTTATTTAAATTTGGAGCTGAGGTTCTTTATCTGAGGCTACGGACTCCTGATCTAAAAGGTCCATTAACCCTCTGAAATCATACACAGAATTGTATGTATTTGCATGTATTTCTGGGGAGAGGAGCCACACATTTCATTAAGCTTTCTAAAGTGTTGCTAACCCAGAGTACTTTTAAGGATTATCCTATTAGTGTCTTCATTCCTAGAGGAGAGAGATTGTATCTTGAGGTATTTTCTGTGTCTCATGAAATCCTAGTAGGCAACAAAACTGTGAAAACTAACAACTTTTAACCAAGTGCACTATTAAGAATTCCCTTGCTCACCTATTTGATACGCGCATGTGTACGTATCAGTGTATCTTTATTCCTAATGAACAAATTGCTAAATGTGGTTTAACTATCAATCTGCTCTGGTTCCTTAAGAAATAGCCCTTCCTTCAAGAGAACCAGTGACAGTCGAGCCACACCATCTCACTACTAGGCAGTGAAATCAGACTGTACACTAGTAGCAGCAGCATTTGTAGACATTGAAACAGACACTGGTAATTGTGTTACAAATGTTCAGCAATCCACATTTCATGACCAGCTTTGCAAGAAAAAATTAAAAGTGTGAACAGCTGTTGATGTGTTTCATTTGCATTTCAGAAATTTCAAGTGAAAATAAAACATTAGCAGCTGTGATAAATAGATTCCTGCATTTGACCTAGTGCCTCAGGGTGTGCTATATAATGATGTCATCAGGCTATGAGTACCCTGGTGAGAACTATGTGGGGAGAGAGAATTGGAGAGATTAAAACAAGTTTGTTTTTCTTCTAAATTTTTGCTCCCCCACCCCACCCCACTGGAATCCCATTGTGAGTAAAAGGGCCTTTCTTTGATTTAGGAACTCTACTGATAGATAGATTGTGCTTAGACCATGTATACCTTAACAATGCCAAAGTAGTTATCTCTCTTATGGATTGCTCGTCTTTTTATTTTATCTGTCCTGAGTTGTATGTCTTTAAGACACTTTAATTCTCCCTCTAACTGGATTGGATTTCTTCCTCTGTCTTCACTTAAGGCATCTTTAGGAACTCTTATAACATCCAAATGTTTAAGGGCAGAATTAAACTTTATCCATGAAGTTACTTTAGGCTCACTTCTTGTGATATTTACTAATAAATTACACTTTTTCTCTCTTCTGTAAGTTGTGAAATACACCATCAAGGAATGTAGCCCTGTTTGACTTTCAGGCCCACTGAAGCTCAACATGGAGTATTTTGGAGAGAGTCCCAAATGAAAGTAGAAACAGGATTACAAGTGTGAGGAATAGACTTGATAGAGTTGGGTGGGAGAGGGGCAGAAAAAGAACAGTCTTCAGTGTTTTAACAGCTATTTCTTACAAGTTGATGGTATGTATTTTTTACTGTTATGCACCCCCTCTCCACAGTCAATCTGTATGAAAAAAGAGATATGGTTTATGTTATACTAGATGAAAATCAGGTAGAGATTAGGGCTGTATGGATTCTGAAAAACTGAAATATGTTTCCAGAATTAGCAGATTTTTGATCTACTGATCTTAATGAGAAAGGTAAATTAATGTTTTATTTGGAATGGCTTTATATTTTAGAAGACCCTTGAAGATCTTTCAGTGTAAGACTCCATGCATTTTCACCTTCTGGGACTGAGAGTACTGGGATTTATGTTAAGAATGATAGTTATTTGAGTTTCTGGTTAGTCTGAGTCCTAAGCATCATTCTGACATGTCTTAAGGTGGAATAACCCAGAACATTTTTTTATGGGTGTTTTGGTATAAATTCCTTCCTTGTTTGAGAACCAAAATATATGATGCAGTCAGTGGTGGTATCTTTTGCAGCTGCTTAGGAGGCAGGAAGGTCTTGTGATCTGAGTCATTTCACAAGAGTACAGTTGACATCTGATTAAGTAGGGATGATTTTTCTTGCCTTTTTTAGTTAGGGTTATTGCTTCTGTTTTGGAAATGGTGTTTGGTGGTTCCCCCTGTGACAACTTCTCCCTCCACTCTCAACCACTAGACCCGTTAATCTTATTGAAGACTTCAGATTTTATATGCAGTCTGTGCAGGTAGCCAGATGTCATATGCTGTTAATTTCTGATTCCATGAAGACCAGATTGTGCAGCTGGAAATGATTGAAATGAAATGCATGTTCTTTTGTTTAACAAGACAAACCCTATTGTGTACTCTGCTTCTGATGCTTAAAAGATTTTTTTTTTTTTTTTCTTACTACGTAGTATGGAGGGTTAAAAGTTTTGAACTCGTCACTTCAGAAA
>NW_006921941.1:416866-430883 GCF_000298275.1 Orycteropus afer afer | reverse complement strand
TATATAAACCTTTCCTTGACCCTCTACAGCAATGAACTAATACTATATTTGTCCTTCTGTGATTGACTTATTTCACTCAGCATAGTGTCTTCCAAGTTCAGCCATATTATGTGGTGTTTTGCAGACTCTACATTATTCTTTAGTGCTGCATAGCATTCCATTGTGTGTACGTACCATAGTTTGGTCATCCACTCTTCCGCCGATGGGTGTGTAGGTTGTTTCCATCCTTTTGCTATTGTAAATAGTGCTGTGATGAACATAGGTGTGCATATATCTATTCCTGTCCTGGCTCTCACCTCTCTAGGATATATCTATCTATCTATCTATCTAGTAATGGGATTGCTTGATCAAATCGAATCTCCAATTCCAGCTTTCTAAGGAATCACCATACTGCTTTCCACAGTGGTTGTATCCCTTCGTGGTCCCACCAGCAGTGTATGAGAGTGCCAATCTCTCCACATCCCTGCCAGCATTTGTTATTTTCTGTCATGTTGAGCCTTGCCATCAGTGCTGGGGTGAGATGGTATCTCATTGTTGTTTTGATTTGCATCTCTTTGATGGCCAATGATCATGAGCATCTCTTCATGTTTTAGCTGGCCACCTGAATATCCTCCTTGGTGAAGTGTCTATTCATGTCTTCTGCCCATTTTTCAACTGAATTGTTAATTGCTTTGCTGTTGAGGCATTGGAGTTTTCTACAAATCTTAGAGATAAGTCCCTTGCCAGGTATGTAATTATTGCAAATATTAATTTGTTGCCATCATATTTGTTATGTACTTTTTCATGGTGTTGATTTCTTTGTTCCATATAATTTTCTATGCTGAGCGCATTTTGTTTATGAATAGTGTTATCACTTTCTTCGTTGCTGTTGTTTTAGTGTTTGCTAAATATTTGTGCTGGTCTCTTTTTTATTTTGATGTGAAGGTTTATCATTTTTCTTTGAGGTTCCCCTGTGATTTATAGTTTTCTTCCCAAGTTTAGAATGGTCCGTTCTATCTTATAGTTGTCTTGACTTCTCTACCATTTAGAAGTTCTGTAAAGACACAGTTTTTTTCCCTCTTTTTGGTTTGTAGTTGTCCTCATTTGTCAGTAGATGTCTCTGGTTCCCTATTTACAATATTGCAGGCTTATTTACTGAGATACTTCTATAGGTGGGTTGGTTTCTGGGTTATATCATCATGTGTGTTAATGGTCAGTTGTTGTTTGCTGTTGTTGGTTCTCTGTACAAAGGGTTCCCTTTAACATCTCTTGTAAGGTTGGTGTGGTTTTAACAAATTCCCTTAATTTCTGCTGATCTGGAAATGTCCTAATTTCACCATCATATTTGAGGGACAGTTTTGCTGGGTACATAATTCTTGGCTGGAAATTTTTCTCTTTCAGGGTTTTATATATACCATCCCATTGTCTTCTCTCCTGCATGGTTTCTGCTAAGAGATCCGGGCTTAGTCTTATTGGTTGCTCCTTGTAGGTAACTTTTAGTTTTTCCTGTGCTGCTTTCTGGATTCTGTCTTTGTCTTTGGTTTTGGTGAGTTTGCTGATGATGTGTCTTGGTGATTTTCTTTTGGGGTCTATCCTGTTTAGGTTTCTTTGGACTTCCTGAATGGATATATTCTCATCTTTCATCATACCAGGGAAATTCTCTTCCAACAAAGAGTTTTATTTGTCTCTTCCTGTTCTGGAATTCCAAGTACATGTAGGTTATTCCTTTTGATGGAATCCCACATGGACCTTAGGCTTTCTTCATTTTGTTTTCACCTTTTTTCTGATTGGTCCCTTTCCAATGAAGTATTCAGGTATTTGTCTTCAATCTCACTAATTCTGTCTTCCATTGATTCAATTCTACTCCTTTGCCCATTCAGTAGGAGCTGTGGTAGCATAGTGCCTAAGGCACTTGACTGCTAACCAGAAGGCTGGTGGTTCAAACCCACCAGCCACTCCTCGGAAGGAAGGTTGGGCAGTCTACTTCTGTAGTAATACTGCCTTGTAAAGCCAACGAGAGGTCTCTATGAGTTGAATCCAACTCAACAGCATATAACAAGCTTATTCAGTGTCTTATCTATTTCTGAAAATTTAGTATTAATCTTCTGGATTTCTGTGTGTAGATTTTGTATCATTTCTAATTTTTCATTTATTTATTTTGTCATTTTGTTCTTGTATTGTCTTTCGAAATTGTTCTAGGGTTTTCTCTGTGTTTTCTCCAATTTTGTCAGTGTTTTCCTTGATTGGCCTCTCAATTTGTTGATGATACCTAAATATAATTCTTTTGAATTCCATATTAGGAAGTTCCAATGCTGCATCTTTCTCAGGGATGTGTTTTGGGTCTGTATCCTGTTCCCTTGTCTTTCCTGCTCTATCTTGTTTCTTTATCTGGATTGTGATGCTCTGTTGTCTCCGAGACATTGTGACGTTTTTGTGTTGTATTTAATTGGTGATTGTATGTGACTTGCCCATTATTTTCGTTTTCTTTGTTTTGTTTATATGTCATGTGCATAAGCAGGGTACTGTGCTATGCTCCTCTGTTCGCTAGTTGGCGTCACTTTGCTTGGTTCTACAATAGATGCCAATGAAGCAGCAGTAAAGACATTAGACGACGTGTAGCACTGGGCAGGTCAGCCATGAAGGAACTCTTTCAAGTGCTGAGGAGCAAGGATATCTCCTTGAGGACTAAGGTGCGCCTGACACAAGCCATGATATTTCCATTCGCCTCGTATGCATGTGAGAGCTGGACAGTGAATAAGGAAGACTGAAGAAGAGTTGATGCTTTTGAATTGTGGTGCTGGCGAAGAATGCTGAATGTACCATGGACTGCTAAGAGAACTAACAGATCTGTCATGGAAGAAGTGCAGCCAAAATACTCCTTAGAAGCGAGTATGGCCAGATTTCATCTCACCTACTTTGGTCATGTTGTCAGAAGGGACAATTCCCTGGAGAAGGATGTCATGCTTGGTAAGGTGGAGGGTTGATGAAAGAGGGAAAGGTCTTCAACAAGATGGATTGACATGGTGGCTGCGACAATGAGCTCACGTATAGCAGGGATCATGGAGCTGGCGTGGGATCAGGCAGTGTTTCGTTCTGCTGTACATGGGGTTGCTGTGATTTGGAAATGACTCAATGGCACCTAAGAACAACAACAACAACATACACTCACCACCTTTCTCCTTTCCTATTGTCAGTCTCTTGTATGTCCCTGGCATCCTTGGCAAATAGAGTGTTTGCCAAGGATGTTCTTAGGTCTCTGAAATCTACATGAGAATGCTGTCACTTTAAAATACAAAATGAGTTCTACTTGTAAATATTCAAAATGGCTGCACCCTTGGTCACTTTAAATATCCAAAATGGCCACTGCTTGTAAACATTCAAAATGGCTGTGCCCTTGGTCACTTTAAATATCCAAAATGGCTGCCACTTGTTAAAAATGGCTACGCCCTTTGTCACTTTAAAAATCTAAAATGGCTGCCGTGTGCTAACAATCAAAACAGCTGCACCCTCCGGACAGCGGAAAGTCCACAACTCGGGTTGTCTCCCTCCTTGCTGTAGTCATAGGCTACTAGTGTAATCATACCCATAGACCTTGGTGACCAGGACTGATCTTTAGGTCAGTTCTCAGTTCCCAACACCAATTAGAAATATTCAGGCTGTTGGTCCAGTAAGAGTAGCTGACAGTCCACAGCTCTGAGCATCTCTGTACTCAACTCTTTTTGTTCAGGTTTTTCCACTAGTGAGTGCCTAATCCACTTCTGTATAGTTTGTTTCAAACTTAAGGATTATCTTCAAACAGAAGGATTATCTTCTGTATCTCTGTTTATTGGTTTCTGTCTTTTCTGTTGAGGAGGATCTGTGTCACTTGTCTGCCTATTCCTCTATCGTACTGGAAGTCCATTTCCCCTGTGTTTTTTTTTTTTTGTTGTTGTTGTTTCAAATTCTATAGAGGAAACTATAGCTTGATTCACGTACTAGGTGCATATTAGTAGCACATAGAGGAAATTACCACATGAAATTACCCCAGTGTCTGTATTGAGCCAAAGATAGAATATACATAGAAAAATTTTTAATTGTTATTTTATTTTATTTTTTGTAAAGATAGACACAGTAAAACATGTATCAATTCAACAATTTCTACATGTGCACTTCAGCTACATTGATTACCTTCTTCATTGTCAACCACTCTCCCAATGTATTCTACCCCATTAAGATAAACTTACTGTCCTCTTAGCTTCTCATCTAACTTTTTGAGTTGCTGTTGTCAATTAGGTCATATATATAATGGAAATAATGTATATAATTATATAAATATATATGTAATTAAAAGAGCACAATGCTAAAGGCAAACATTCTTAACTAATCAAGCTAAACTGTTGTTTAGTTTAAAGATGACTTCAGGGAATAATTTTAAAGTTTAAAGATTATCTCATGGCAATAGTTTCAGGGTGAGAAGAGGTATCATCCAGCCTCAGTGGTTCCAGAAACTGTAGATTGCATGAGAATTTGAAATTCTGTTCCACATTTCTCCCCCGACTCCCTGCTTGCTTTTTTTTAAAAAATCAGAATTCTTCCATAGAACATTTGATTAAAATGTTCTGTAATGATAACCAGGCACTATCTAGTTCTGGTTTTATGGGAAATGAGGCAGTTGCTCATGGAGACAATTAGGCACATATTCCAGCTTCTCCTTTGATTCTTGCCTCTCCATCCTCTGCTGTTCCAGGCATATAAAGATCAATTTCTGTACCTTGGATGTCCCCTCATAAGCTTTTAAGACCCCAGGCACTATGCAGTGAACTAGAAAATAGAACAGAAACACTAAAAACATATCAGGCCAAGTGACTGGGATGACCCATGAAAGCATGCTTTTACATCTTCAAACCAGGAAAACAAATCCCGCGAGTTTGGTTGTACATAAGTAACCTCAGCAGCTGCTTTTTTTCTTTTCTTTTTAAAAAATTTTATTGTGATTTGGGTAAAAGTTTACAGAGCAAATTAGTTTCCCATTCAACAATTTATACATATTTTGTTTTGTGACATTAATTGCAATCCCTTCAATGTAATGGCAGTCTTCCCATTTCTTCCTTGTGTTCCCTGTTTCAATTCACCCATGTATTCTGCCCTTTCTTGCCTTCTGAACTTTGTTTTCTTCTTCTTGTTACACAAATATATATAACACAGCATTTATCAATTCAGCCTTTCTCAGGTGCACAGCTTAGTTGCACAACTATTACCCTTGTTAACAAATTATTGACTGTGTTGTGCAATTCCCTTTAATTGATTCCAAGTTTCCCATCACCATAAGCAAAAACTCTGCTTCCTAAACAATGACCCCCATTTTGCTACTTTCTGCTACTCTTGATAACCACTAATAAGCTTTGGTTTCTGTGTATTTACCTGGTCTTGTCATATAAGTGTCATTTTATGTAAGTGAGATAATCATATAAAATTTGCCCTTTTGTGATTGACTTATTTCACTCAGCATGGTGTTTTCAAAGTTCCTTCATGTTGTGGCATTTATCAGGACTTCATTTTATAGCTGAGTAGTATTCTATTATATGTTTTTACCACATTTTATTTATCCATTTATCCATCATTGGACATTTAGGTTGCATTCACCTTTTTGCTGTTGCTGCAATGAACTTGGTATACAGATCTCTGTTTGCATTTACTGCTTTTAAATCTCTTTGGTATATATCTAGGAATGGGATTGCTGGGTTATATGGTAGTTCTATTTTTATGTTTTTGAAGAACCACCACAATATTTTCCACAATGGCTATACCATTTTGAATTCCCACCAGCAATGAATAAGGATTACAGTTTCCCCATATTCTTGCTAACATTTTTTGTTTTCATTTTTTATTAAAAATCTTACCATCTTAGTGGGAGTGAAGTTTTATGTTATTGTGATTCTGATTTGTATCTGTCTGAGACTGAAGATGTTAAGCATCTTTTCATGTGTTTGTTGGGTATATGAATATACTCTTTGGTAAAATGCGTATTCAAGTCCTTTGTGCGTTTGTTTATTGTATTTGTCAATGTTGTGTTGTCAGATAATTCTAACATTTGTGTCACGTCATTGTTGTCATTCTTGATTGTCTTTTTCCATTGTTCCTTATATGCCAAATAATTTTGTATTGTATTCTGGACATTTTATGTTTTTATTTATGAGACTTTTTTTTTTTTTTTAAAGAAATTTTTGTTCTAGCAGGCAGCTAGTCTGACTGTGTTTAGATGCATTCTATGTGCTGTGGTTTCAGTGTTAGTTGACTTTCCAGCATGTTTGTAGTACTACTCTGATCTTTCCCATGCTTGTGTTATCCAACAGCCAGTCTGGGACATTGACAGTGGTCTGTCAGTTCAGTTTAAAAACTTTTGTTATATTGAATATTCATTGCACATATTCATACATTGCACATATTAGAACCAGATCTGTGCAGCTCAGAAGTGAGACAAGGAGTTAAACAACTTTATAGGGTCACTAATCCTGATTTCTTAAATCTTCATAATCTCTTTGAAACTTTTGAGTTATTTGAGGTTTTTCTCCCGGTCCTCTGGTTAGAAAACTAGGAGTTTTGCTACTCTACTGTGAACTTCCCCAGTTGTCCCTTTATCTGGAACCCAATGGCAGGATGAATGAGTGAGTGAGAGAGAGAGAGAGAGAGTGAGAGAAAGAAAAGTTCCCTTCCTTTAGAGTTTTGGCTTCTGTGGACTTCCATTAGTGGCCAGTGCCAGTGTTGTTTCAGTTTACTTATGACCTGTGGTGAGAGAAATGATGAAAAGAGAAAAAAAGATGGGATGTTTTCTTACTCTCTGAGCATTAGGTGGTACTTTTCCTGTTCCTTGAGTCAGAACTAGGTGGCTTCTTCTGGAACTTCATTGTCTACTTTCATGTTTTTGGTGTGCTGATTTCAGGCTGGAGAATGGTGATATTTCCTTCTTTTTTTTTTTCTTTTTCTTTTTTAACTTTTTATTGTGATTTGGGTGAAAATTCACAGAGCAAATTTGTTTTCCATTTAACAGTTCATATATATTTTGTTTTGGATCATTGAATGCAATTGGCACAATGTGATAGCTCTTTCCACTTCCTCCCTGTGCTTACCCTTTCCGTGTCCTTCTTTCTTATGCATTCCTACCCTCTAACCTTTCTTCCTACGCAAATGCTATTCTGAGAAGAATACCTCACATTGATTGTTCTAAGGACTGTATTTACCTGGTGTAATTGTTCACTTCCTAGGAATGTCTAATGGCTGAAAGATAAGCCCTGAGAGTGAGTTCAGTTCTAGGCCTGAAGAGTGACTAGAGGCCATAGTCTGGGAGGTTTCACTAGTTTCTGTCAGAGCTGTAAGCCTAACTTTGGTGGTATTTCAAATTCTAATTTTCTTCCTGAATCTGCCTGTTGTTTACTTTTCGTAGTCTTTAAATAGCTGTTCCATGCCTTCTGTCTAGATTTTATAGCTATATTCAGTGGGGAAGATATTTTACTTTGGACTGGACTCCATTAGTGGAATTTTACAGATACTGAGCTCAACCATTCTCTGTTGTTTATAGACTAAGTAATTACAGAATGAACAAGAGCCCCTGTTGTTACCACAGAATTAAAAGCATTCCATGATAGGACAATTAATAGGCAATGCACTGATGGAGACAAAGTTTTGTTAGGAGAGGTGTTGAATTGGAATAGCATTTGTACGCTGCTTGTGAATGGAATTCCAAGAGTACCATAGATAATACTTTCTTTGTGCCATTAGAAAGAATTCCATCTCTCTTTCTCTTCCTCTCCCTATTTTTTATTAAATAAGGAAAGTAAAAAAAAGGCTAACTTTCTTAAGACTGAGAAGAGTACTTTCTGAATACTAGTATACAGATATCACTGGGAATATGTGCGATGAATATTCATTATTCACTCTAGTCAAGGTAACTAAATTATTATAGATTTTATTTCTTTTAGCTTTCTGATCAGTTACATCTTATTTTTTTTAAAAATAGGATAGTACTATCTATCTGCAGACTGAGTTTTAGAAGGTAGTTCTTCACTTTTACTCTAAAAAAGGTTTAATAAAGGGAGAGCGTAGTGAAGGAGACTATCTACTGGTTTACGCTGTGATTCCTTATTTTGGGTTTTGTGTAGATTGGTCTACATGGGATAGACTCTGCTGTTTTCTGATTGTCTGACATTTCTATAAGCTAAGGCTTTTAAGAATTTACCATTACAAATACCTTATGTTCATTGGCATATGCAGAACAAATGTGAATCAAACATAAAACTAATTCTTTCAAGATTTTTATTTATTGATGTGGTAGCAAAGTATTATACTGTTTATGATAGAGAGCTAAGTGGGATTTTGAGTATGCTGAGAAGTTGACAGCTTTCAGGTCCCGAACAAAATACTGCCTTTTGTGTGATGAAAGAATAAAAGATATGTTCTTGAAATGATTATTTATAAATTATTTGAAAGTTTGTTTTGCTTCCAGCTCAGCAGCCATTTGCCAGCACCATGGTCACTGCAACAGTAAAATTTTAGATTGGGGGGGCATATACAGAAGCCTGTTTGCATTTGAATAACAAGATAAAGAACCCTTATGTAGGCTTGGGGAAATAAATTTAGTGTGAACACAGTCCTCTCACTTTCTTTCTCAGGGTAAAATACTTGGGAATTGGAGTTAGAAATTATAAGAATTCAGTGAAAAGTGAATCAAATAGATAAACAGAGAGGCTGTTGCATGGTGTTACAGAGTGGCAAAGAGATTACAAACTTCTTGATTGAAGGGAAGGGATGCTATGGAGAGACATTTACTTCTTTCTTTTTCTTTGAACCTGTTTATTTTCAGTCAAGCCTTTCCCAGAAGAATGTAATTCACCAAAAGATGATGGCTTTATTTCAAGATGGAAAGTTCACATTTTGTCATATAAATAACAGATTGGACCATGTTATTATCATCGTGTCATTTTTTATGCTACTCTTTGAATATTTTCTATTACCACAGCTTCTAATTTATTTATTTTAAGGATAAGGTTACGGTTGTAGTTGGGCTGTGACTAGGCTAGGGTTTGATCTAGTTTTAGAGTTTCTTTTTTTTCCCCTTTTCCCCAAGTTAATATGTGTCTACCGTCTAGTTAGTGGTTTACCTTCCCTTCCCTACCCACCCCTAGTAACAAATATGTGTGTGTGTGTGTGTGTGCGCGTGAAATCCTTTTCTTGACTTTCTTTACAATAGGAGTCACATATAATATTTGTTCTTTTGTAATTGACTAACTTCACTCAGCAAAGTAGGCTCTAAGTTCATCCATGTCATGAGGTGTTTGTAGATTCATCACTGTTTTTACCACTGGGTAGTATTCCATTGTGTATATGTACCATAGATTGTTGATCCATTCCATTGAATCATTTATTAGGAAGCAGTGAGTTTTTCCTTATGGTGATGGGAAATTTGGCAACAATTATGGGTGATGGATTCCAACTCATAGCTACCCCCTTTGGGTTTCCAAGGCAGTAAATCTTTACGGAAGTAGATTGCCCAGTCTTCCCTTCTGCTGAGTGGCGGTGGGTTTGAACCACCAGCCTTCTGGTTAGCAGTTGAATGCTTTAGGTACTATGCTACCTTTAATTTATTTCTTTTCCTGCTTCTTGCTTCTCCAATTAATTCAGAATAGAGTGATCCTTAAAAGCTCAAGGACATATCTGTATTTGGTCCTGGAAGATGTTTTTGTGTCTTATGGAGAAAGCTGAAACTAAAGAGCTGAAGTAGGTGGTTAACCTGTTCTTTGGACTTTCCAATATATATTGCTTTATTTTAATTATATTTTTCTTTTTCAAATTGCAAATATAATAATGAACAATACAGAACATTTGGGAAATACACGAAAAAGAGAGGAAAATTACGTATAATCAACATGTAAAAGTAACCAGGAATATTTTGATGAGTGTTCTTATGATTCTTTGTATGTTCAGCTTTTAACCTCTAGTTACATATTGTGAACATTTTTTAGTTCACAATATATGAGTAAATTTTAATAGCTAAAATATTATCCAGTGACTATTCTTCAATTTTTTAAAAAAACCAAACCAAACCCACTGTCATTGAGTCAATTTCTACTCATAGTAACCCTGTAGGGCAGAGTAGAATAACCCCTCAGGGTTTCCAAGTCTGTAAATCTTTATGGAAGAAGACTGGATCATCTTTCTAATGTGGAGTGGCTGGTAGGTTCAAACTAACAACCTTTTGGTTAGCAGCCAAATGTTTTAACCACTACACCACCAAAGCTCCTTTAATAATAGTAAAACTCACTGCCATCAAGTCAATTCTGACTTATAGTGACCCCACTGGGTTTCCAAGGTGGTAAATCTTTACGGAAGTAGATTGCCTCATCTTCCTCCCATGCCACCAGAGCTCCTTTTTAAAATAATGATAATAGCTAGTATTTATTGGGTGCTTTATTTTTCTCTCATGTAAAGTTCTTATTGTAGGTGCTCCAAGGCTGGAACAATGACTTTATTCCACAAAAATATTGGACCCCAGAGTTTTTCTAACTTTTATCTGACAGTGATATATCAAGGTCCAAGATGATTATTGGAGGTCCAGTTTTCCTAGCTATTTGTTCAATCCAGCAGGAGACTTGTTCAAAGAAAGTGAAAAAATGCAAAGAACTAATATTGGCCAGCAGTGGTAATATGGTTAAGTAGTTAATAGATATTATGATATATTGTCTTTTTAAAAAAGAATAAGAAGAGAACAAGTTATAAAGTAATATGTGTTTATTTTGTATATGTATATGTACACATATATTCGTGTGTGTACCACTCTTGTTTTAGCTATGCCACTTTACAGTGTATTTTAACATCTGATATTTTCGATTTTTTTCTCATTATTCTTTAGTTCAAAATACTTTTGGGCATTTTCACCAATTTATTTCTTCATTTCCAACATTTCCTTAGAAAATGTTGTCATGTTCCAAAAGAACGTTTGTTAGAGTTTTTAAAGGAATTACATTTTATTTCTAATTTAATTTGTGTGTGCATTGATAACATTTGCAAGAAGCAGCCCATCCTGAGATATGGTATATTATCTTCATTTATTCTGTCCTTCTTGCTGTCTGTCAAGTTTTCTTCTTTTTTTTTGAATTTACTTTGTAGTTGTTGTTGTTGAGAACATATACAGCAAAATATACACCAATTTAACCATTGCTACATGTACAATTCAGTGACATCGATTATGTTCTTAGTTGTAGAACCATTCTTACTCTTCTTTTGTGAATTGTTCCTTCCCCATTAACATAAACTCACTGTCCGTTTTACAGACCAAGGTATGCTTAGAAAGTACAGAAGTTTAAACTTGCAAAAGATCTCATCTCAGGAATGGTTAATTAATATTACTGATTTTGAAAGATATTTTGTACATAAAACAAAATTTGTAGTTTTGGTCATCATGTTGTCAACAATTATTTTGGATTTTTTTATTAAACATTTCTGTGGTCATAGCTAGTCTTTTTTTTTTTTTTTTTTTTGGATTTTTTTATTAAACATTTCTGTGGTCATAGCTAGTCTTTTTTTTTTTTTTTTTTAAATTTTCCATTCCCATGAGCAATATGTGTGGGTTACAGTTTCTCCACATTGTTGATAACTCTTGTTAATTACTGTCTTTATTTATTATAGACATTCTAGAGAGTGTGCAGTGATATCTCCTCCTTGTTTTGATTTGCAATTCCCTGATTGCTAATGACATTGAGTATATTTTTCAGGTGTTTTATCAGCCATTGGGCTATGTTCTTTGTTGAAATGTTTATTCAAATACTTGGCCCATTTTTTCATTGTTTTATTTGCCATTTCATTGTTGAACTGTAGATGTTTTATATACCTTAGATAACAAGGTCCTTATTGAATATATGATTTACAAACTTTTTCTCAAATTCTGTGTGTATGTGTGTTTTCTTTTTCACTTTCTTGATGGTGTCCTTTGAAACATACATGATTTTGATTTTGACAAAGTCTAATTTATCTCTTTTTCTTGTGGTTGCTTTTTTTTTTTTTTCCTTCAATTTTATTGTGCTTCGGGTACAAATTTAAAGAACAAATTTGTTTTACATTCAACAGTTCATGTACACTTGATTTCACACCCCAATTACCATCCCCGACCATAACAAACTCTTCTTCCCTACTGTCCCTGTGACTACCCTCTCCTTGTGCCCTTCTTAAATATGCACTCCTATCTGTCCAGCTTTCCCTATATGTGAATGCTGCCCCTTAGGTGCCTTGTGGCTGATTGCTCTAAGGGGTGCATCTCCCTAGAGTAGGTGAGTGCGTTGTCCTGGGGTAGGTGTTCTGCATGTAGATCTTTCTGCTGTTGGGCTGAGAGCCAACCCATGGGAGTGAGTCCATTTCTAAACCCGAAGGGTAACCTGGGACCATAGTCTTGGGGGTTCCACCAGAATCTGTTTGACCAGTAATTCTGGTCATTTTTGTGTTTTTGAATTTTGTTCCACATTTTTCCTCCTACTCTATCCAGGATCTCCAGTTTTGATCCGAGTGATTGGCATTGGTAGCTGGGCATCATCTAGTTCTTCTGCTCTTGGAGTCATAAAGGCTGAGGTGGTCATGGTCCATCTTATCCTTGGATTAATTGTTTCCAAATGCCTTTGATTTTCTTCACTCTTCTTCAATTCAGATGAGAGGAGACCAATAGTTGCATCTTATATGCCTGCTCAAAAGCTTTTAAGACCTCAGTTGCTACTCACCAAAGTAGGTTGTGGAACAAGATTTTTACGTACTATGTTGTGCCAATTGAGCATGATGTCCCTGGAGACTATGGTCCTGAGTCAGTAGGCCTGGTGATTATCTCTCTTGAGATGTTTGGTTGTCTCTGAGAGGTTACTCCAACTCTGTCTTCTGTTGCTTCTATAATGCATGTGGCTAATTTTGTAGCACAAGTGCATTTGTAAGATTATCTTCAGCCAAATCTATTCTTTGTCTAGGGTATATTCCTGTTTGCTGACCCCTGTCTGATCTTTTCACCTGTCTATGTATTTATCCATAGCCTAGTGTTTGGTGTTAGTGATAATGCAATATTGTACATATACTAGTATTGGCCTCTGTTGTCTGTATATCTTATGTGCATATTTCAATGTCCTTCCTTTCCATAGTGTCATCATGCTGGTCACAGGCTTTTTCCATACCATCCTTCCTCTCACCCAAATCAACATGTGACCCCCAACTAGTCTGAAATTTTCCCTCCCCTTCTCATAGCTAGTCTTTGGATCCTGGAGCTCCTTCATCTCTGTTTCAGTTTGTTTTGTGTTTGAATGGATTGCATCTTTGAATACTTTTTCAGTAAGTTTACATAGATGGAATTCTTTTGGAACCACTGTATACCTGAAGTGGTTTTTCTCTTTTATCATCTCTCGCAAATGATTTTCCTGAATATAGGCTTTTCCTCCTTATATTTATTTTCCTCCATTGTCTTCTTGAATCTGTGGCTGAGGTCTGATATTTTCCTTCATAGCTTGCCTTTTGAAAAATTAAAAACAAAAACAAAAAAACTTTGGACAGACGCTGTTCAACAAAGAAAAGGAAAACCAATTAACACAAACACAGAAGATAATCTTGGACCCCTGAGCCTTGAAGGGAAGGATACAAAAGTGGACTAACCCCCAACTAGCAGAAGAATTTGTGTGAAAAGACCAAAAAAGGAGACACACAGAGCTGCAGTCTGGCAGCGGCCTGAGCGACCCTGATGGCACAGATGACAGGGCTTGGAGATTCCAGAGTGGTGGTAGGACCTAAGAATTAACCCACAAATCACCCTGCTAGCCAGGGACTGCATGGAGGACTGTGCACGGTGGCTGGGGAACAAACAGAGAAGGTGAAGAGAAAGGTGGGCCGAGCTGTGGACTTTTGCCGGTCCGGAGGCCGCCACCATTTTTTAGGTTTAAAAAGCGGTTTGACTATTTTGGATATTCAAAGAGACAGCACTCTCACAGATTCCTGTGGTGGTAGGACTTAAGAATTAACCTAAAAATCACCCTGCTAGCCAGGGACT
>NW_006921941.1:406499-413406 GCF_000298275.1 Orycteropus afer afer | reverse complement strand
TGCTGTATGGAAAGTGAATCTGCTCTGTAAATCTTCACCCAAATCACAATCAATCAATCAATCAATCAATAAATATCCTACAGTCAAAAAAAAAAAAAAAAAAACTTTGCCAGTTTTGAATAAGTTAGCATACCATTATTTGAAAAAAATTCTTAATATGTGCTTAGACTTATTTTTTATTGACCTTCATATTCTTTAGCTGTTAAGGGTTATACTTATGTCTACATAAATATCACTGCTTCTAGCACTCTTTTGGTAAAGCACTTACTAAAATCTATTCATTTAATTGTTTGAATCATTTATCTAGTTATTTGGACACTGAGTTTGTGTCTGTGGTGCAGTGAATTATTTAATACAGCTCTTCTAGCCATAGTCTTTGTGATTCCCACCAGATGACTGGGTAGAACTATGCAACAGTCAGGGGCTTATGGCTCAGAAAGGGGGTTGGATAGCTTGTTAGTAATGTATATAAGGTACATGGCTTTCTTGTGGGGGTGGGACCATGGAAATAAGGTATATAGAACCCTCCTTTGGGGATTAGTTAGATTTGCCATTCTGCTAGGCTTCCAATGAGGCGTCACAGAGGCAGAAAAGGGGGGATCTCATTACCATCAAGACAGAAGAGTAAGAAGCAGTCCTTGGACCCGAGATCCCTGCAATGATATGGCAGAGACAGCATAACAGGGGTAGCTGAACCAAGAGACTGGGATGAGAAAAACGGCAGGCTTGCTGGCCCATGGAGTGAGAAAGCTGAGTGCCTTTGGGCAGGAGATGCTTGCTGGTGGAGTGGGGTGCACCTATTGGCAGAACTGAAAGAGCTTTTTAACACTTGCCTGAGCAGGGAAAAGGCTGGGCCAAAAGGCCAAGGGCCAAAGAGAAGCATGTCTGCTGACAAGCTCTCCTGATTGAGGAATTGTGTCCTGAGTGTTCCTGAACCTGAATTTGAAACTGTTCCTTATTAAACCCCATAATCGTGAGTATTGTCTGTGAATTCTGTGTGGCCATTTCAGTGAATTATCAAACCCAGAAAAGAAGTAAGGAGTGTTATGGAAGGGACAGTTGGTGTGAGAATTGGTAAACAGGTTGGAGAGGTCAGTATGTCTGACTTCTATTCTACCTCCTGGGAATTAGCCTTGGGCCATTGATGTGAATCTTGATCATTCTCCCCCATTGTGAAGTTAGAGGAGGTCAGATGAAGATGCCTCCACCATACCCTTTTTGCAGTATCCACTGTCAGAAAGAAAACCAAATTTGTTCTCCTAAGGAAAAATATTAGCAGAAGTGTGGTTGATTGCTGAAGGACTTACAGGATTTAAACTTGGTTCTTCGTGGACTATTAATTTTCAAAAGATAAATATTTGTAAAAGAAGAGTGAATAAAAGAAGAGTGAATTCTTCATTACCATTTATATATATATATATATATATATATATATATATATATATATATAAAGTATTCCTGGCAAATATTTAAGATATTTCATGAATAATAACTCAAAAAAAACAAAACAAAACAAAAAAACCTCACTGTCGTTGAGTTGATTTGATTTGACTCATAGTGACCTCTCCTTGGGGTATCTCTAAGGAAGTAGATTGCCCAGTCTTCCTGTCGAGGAGTGGCTGATGGGTTTGAACTTCCAGCCCTCTGATTATCAGTCAAATGCCTTAGGCACTATGTTACTAGAGCTCTGTCATGCATAATAGAACTAAAGAAAACATGTTCAGTCTGTTTCTTGCTTAATGAATATATAAAATTATAAACCAGTTGCCCTTTTTTCGATTCTGACTCATAGCAGCCCCATGTGGATCAGAGGAGAACTGTATTCCATAGGATGTTCAGTGGGTAATTTTTTGGAAGTGGATCATCAGGGCTTTTTTCTGAAGTGACTCTGGATGGACTTGACCCACTGACTTTCCGGTTAGTGGCCAAGTGTATTAACCATTTGCATCACCCAGAGACTTCAACTTGCTAACTTGGTGAGAGATTTTTGTAGCTGGATTATTTGCAGCAATGATGTGGGGTGATAACAGCTGTTGGGTATTATAGTTGAAGGATTTGACTAAAAATAGCCCTGGCATAAAATGTTGTGATCAAGAAAGGCAATCAATCAGTAATTAAAATATAAAATATTACCCACCCTCTGTGCTCAGTGTCTAAACATTTCACACATTAAGAAAGGACAAAAAGTCTCTTAGTTATTTAATTTATATCTCTGGAGGAACCAAAAATAACAAGAGAAAACCAGACTTAAATTCCATATGTCAGTTTTGAGATCTAGCCTCCTACCCCTGAAAGTGATTGTTGTTAATTTCTTTTAGGTTTCCTTTGTTTAACCTAGTTAATCATAAAATTGAGAGGAATTAGGAAACCAAACTCAGAATTTAATATATACATGTATTAGATCTTTTGGGATTAAAACTTGATAGAAGACATTTAGTTAAAGACTTCTATGTAGATTGACAGCTGGAAGAAAATCTAATCTCTAAGAGTATTTTTTTTGTTTAATTAAATGCAAAATGTTGTGTAATGGTTGTTATGAATGGTTTTTTCACCAGTCCTATGGCCTCTGAGATATTATTAACACTTACATCCATTTAGATCCATGTATGTAAATGGCACAATCATTGCGTATGGAAGCTTGATAGATACCACTGAAGCATATATGTAGGAATATTTGTATTTGATCAATCATCTGTTCAATTGTTTGTTGTTGTTAGGTGCCATTGAGTCAGTTCTGATACATCGTGACCCTGTGTAGATCAAAACAAAACACTGCCTGGTCCTGTGCCATCTTCTCGCTGGTTGCAATGCTTGAGCCATCACTGCAGCTACTAATGTCACTCTATCTTGCTAAGGGTCTTCTTCTTTTTCACTGACCCTCTACTTTACCAAAGATGATGTCCTTCTCCAGGGACAGGTCCCTGCTTATAACACGTAGAAAGTACTTGAGATGAAGTCTTGCCATCAAGCTTCTAAGAAGCATTTCAGCTGTACTTCTTCCGAGACAGATTTGGTCAGTCTCTGGCAGTCCATGGTATGTATATTCAGTATTCTTTGCCAACATTGTAATTCAGAGGTGTCAATTCTTCTTCAGTCTTCCTTATTTGTCGTCTGACTTTCACATGTATATAAGGTGACTGAAAATATCATGGCTTGGTTCAGACCTTAAAATAATAACTTCGCTTTTCAACATTTTAAAGAGGTCTTTTGCAGCATATTTGCCCAATGCAGTACATCATTTGATACCTTGATTATTGCTTCCATGCGTGTTGATTGTGGATCCAAGTAAAGTGAAATCCTTGACAGCTTCACTATTTTCTCCTTTTATCATGATGTTGCTTATTGGCTCAGTTGTAACCATTTTTATTTTGTTTATATTGAGGCATAATCCATACTGAAGGATTTTGTCTTTGATCTTCATTAGTAAGTGCTTCAAGTCATCTTCACTTTCAGCAAGCAAGGTTGTGTCATCTGTGTATCACAAGTTGTTAGTCTTCCTCCAGTCCCAATACTGTGTTCTTCTTCATATAGTCCAGTTTCTTATTTTCTCAGTGTACACATTCAATATACATGGTGAAAAGATACAACCAGGATGTATCTTGTCTGTTAGAACAACTACCTCTTTTATGTATGGGTCAGTGTATAAGTTCTGCATGAAGACAGTTAAGTGTTCTGGAATTCCTGTTCTTGACAATGTTATCTACAATTTGTTGTGATCCACACAGTTGAATGTCTTTGCATAGTCAATAAAACAAAGGTAAACATCTTTCTGGTATTCTCTGCTTTTAGCCAAGATCCATCTAATGTCATTAATAGGAGCTGCTCATTACTTCTGAATCCTGCTTGAATTTCTGGCAGTTCCTTGTCAATATACTGCTACAACTGCTTTTGAATTATCTTCAGCATAATTTAACTGTGTGTGATACTAATGATATTGTTTGATAATTTATGCATTCTGTCAAATCACCCTTTTTGGAATGGGCATGGATATAGATACCTTCCAGTCAGTTGACCAGGTAACCATCTTCCAAATATCTTGGTATAGAAAAGTGAGCTCCTCCACCATCACATCTGTTTGTTGAAACATTTCAATATATATTCCATCAATTCCTGGAGCCTTGTTTTTCACCAGTGCCTTCAGTGCAGCTTGGGCTTCTTCCTTCAATACCATTGATTCTTGATCATATACTACACCCTGAAAAGCTGGATGTTGACCAATTTTTTTTTGGTACAGTGACTCTGTACACTTAACTCTGTATTCTTTCTATCTTCTTTTGATGCTTCCTTCATCATTCAGTATTTTGCACATAGAATCCTTCAATATTGCAACTCGAGATTTGAATTTTTTCTTTAGCTCTTTCAGGTTAAGCAATGCTGAGTGTACTTTTCCTTTTTGGTTTTCCAACTCAAGGTCTTTCTTTACACATTGCATTATAATACTTTACTTTATCGTCTCAAGCTGCCATTTGAAATCTTCTGTTCAGCTTTTTTACTTCATAATTTCTTCCATTCACTTTAACTCTCTACATTTTAGAGCAAGTTTCAAAGTCTCTTTTGAAATCTGTTTTGGTCTTTGCTTTCTTTCCTGTCTTTTGAATGACCTTTTGCTTTCTTTATATACAATATCCCTGATGTCATCCCACAACTCATTTGATCTTCGTCATTACTGTTCATTGTGCCAAATCTATTCTTGAGGTGGCCTCTAAATTCAAGTGGGATATACTTAAGGTCATATTTTAGCTCTTGCGTGCTTGTTTAATTTTTTTCAGCTACACCTTATATATGAGCAATTGATGGTCTGTTCCACAGTTGGTCCCTAGCCTTCTTCTGACTGATTACATTGAGCTTCTCTATTGTCTTTTTCCACAGTTGTAGTCAATTTGATTCCTGTATGTTCCATCTGGTTAGGTCCACATGTTTAGTCATCCTTTATATAGTTGAAAAAAGACATTAATAGTGAATAAGGCTGTGGTGGTTATGTTTTTGTGTCAGCTTGGCTGGGCCTGGTTGAGCAGCTGGGCAGCTGGTGGTAGTTATTCCCCATGAGGAGACTGGCAATCAACTTCGTGGTGGGATCTACCACAAGCAGCTGAGTAGCTGCCTTAGGGAATGTGGTCTGCTTCCTCTATTTAAGAAGGCTTGGGAATGGTCTCTAGCCTGTGGCACACTTGGACCATGCATGTAGCCATGTCTTTGTTGAGCAGCCTGCTATGCTCTGCCAACCCTGGGACTTAAAATGGACTTAAGTTAATGGTCTGCCGTGTGGTTTGGTAACATCAAGACTGTGCCTTTTTACTTGTCAACTTTGGGGCTTCTCAGCCTCAGCAGCCAGGAGCTGTCTGAGTGAAGAAATGCCTCTAGCTCCAGTGGGCCGGGAGCAGGAGGCAGAGCTGGACCCCAAGGTTGAGGGGCTTTCACCCAGCCCCTAGAACCTGGCACTTTGACTAAAAGCCTCCAAATTGTTAGAATAAACTCCTGTTTGTTAAGGCCATCCCATTTGTAGTATATTCTTGTCAGAGAGGGAGTAGGTAACCAGAACAAAGCATTAATCTCACAAAATTCTATTGTGTGATCTCTGGTGTCATTTCTGTCCAAGGCCATATCTTCCACCTACTGATCCTTTTTTCCCAGCTTTCACATTCCAATCATCAGTTATTGTCAATGCATCTTTATTGCATGCTTGGTCAATTTCAGACTGCAAAAGAAATCTTCAATTTCTTCATCTCTGGCTTTAATTGTTGGTGTGTAAATTTTAATAATAGTCATATTAACTGGTCTTTGTAGGAATATGGACATTAGTGTATCACTGACAACATTGTACTTCAGGATAGATCTTGAAATGTTCTTCTTGATGATGAATGCGATGCTATTTCTCTTCAATTTGTCATTTCTGGCATAGTAAACTAACTGCCATCGGGTCAATTCCGACTCATAGTGACCCCCTTTGTGTTTCCAAGGTGGTAAATCTTTACAGAAGTAGATTGCCCAGTCTTCCTTCCATGGGGTGGCTGGTGGATTTGAACTGCCAACCTTCTGGTTAACAGTCCAATGCCTTAGGCACTATGCCACCAGAGTGCCTTACTATACTATCCCATATAGTAGACCATACAGAGTTCTGATTCAGAATGGCCCATACCAGTCCATTTTAGTTCACCAGTGCCTAGGATGGAGCTCTGGTGGCATAGAGTCCTAACCAGAAGGTTGGCAGTTCTAATCCACCAGCCACTCCAAGGAAGGAAGACTGGGCAATCTACTTCTGTAAAGATTTATAGCCTTGGAAACCCAAAGGGGGTCATTGTGAATTGGAATTGACTCAATGGCAGTAAGTTTTTTTCACATACCGAAGATACCAATCTTCAAGTATTCCTTTTCATTTTTTGACAACATCCAATTTTCCTAGAGTCATACATTTTATATTACCTGTTCCAATTATTAATGGATGTTTGCAGCTGTTTCTTCTCGTTTTGAGTCATGCCACGTCAGCAGATGAAGGTCCCAAAATCTCGACTTCATCCATGTCATTAATGTTGATTAAGTCTTACTTTGAGTGCCTTTCAACCTGAGTAGCTCATCTTCTGGCACTATACCAGACAATATTCCACTGCTATTCATAAGGTTATGAGCTCTGGTAGTGTAGTGCCTAAGGAACTTGACTGCTAACCAGAAGGCTGATGGTTCAAACCCACCAGCCACTCCTCGGAAGGACGGTTGGGCAATCTACTTCCATAGTGCTACTGCCTCATAAATCCAAGGAGGGGTCACTATGAGTTGAGGCCGATTTGACGGTACATAACAACAACAACAACAACAACAACAACATAAGGTATTGTGGTAGTTCAGTTTGTGTGTCAACTTGGCTGGGCCTGGTTGAGTGGCTGGGCAGCTCGATGTAGTATTCCCTATGATG
>NW_006921941.1:394752-405953 GCF_000298275.1 Orycteropus afer afer | reverse complement strand
ATATATATATATATATAATATGTAGACGGTCCTCATGGTGTGCAAATGGTTTGCGCTTGACTGCTACCCTAAAAGTTGGCTGTTGGAACCCACCTAGTGATACCAGCAGAGAAAGGCCTGGTGATCTGTTCTTATAAAGATTACAGCAAAGAAAACCCAGTGGACCAGTTCTTCTTTGTAACACATGGGGTGGTCACCATGAGTCAGAATGAACTCAGTGGTAAGAGTTTTGGTTTTATATATAATAAATATGTGTGTAGGAGCTCTGGTGGCATAGTGCCTAAGCCATTTGACTGCCAACCAGATGGTTGGAGGTTTAAACCCACCAGCCACTCCTTAGAAGGAAGGTTGGGCAATCTACTTCCATCATGATACTACCTCAGAAACCCAAGGAGGGGTTGTTATGAGTCAGATCTGACTCAATGGCAATTTTTTTTTTTTTTGTTTATATAAGTGTGTATGTGTAGACACACATAATACATCCTACATACACATATTATTTCTATATTATGACAAATATGATACTAACATGAAAAATATGAAAAACTATATGGTACAAGAATGACAGAAAAATAGATTAGGATGTTGTTGTTATGTGCCATCAAGTCGGACCTGACTCAGCGACCCCTCCTTGGGTTTCTGAGGTGGTATCACTATGGATGTGGATTGGCCAACCTTCCTTCTGAGGAGTAGCTGGTGGGTTTGAACTGCTAGCTTTCTGGTTAGCAGTCAAGTGCCTTAGGCACTAAGCTACTCGAGCTCCTTAAGGTACCTAAAAGAGTTACTGCATCTCTAGAAGATTTTAGCTTGTACTCCAAGAACAATTTGCATATTGGGGTTCATTAGCAGGTAAACAGAAAAAATTCTCACCCTGATGTGGTACTTTCCTTTTGGGCATGGAAATAATTTGTATATATGTTTAAAAAAATACCTGTAAAAGTTAATGAATATATTGAGAAGGAGAGAAAAATGAAAGCCAGGAGGGAGAGAGAGAGAGAGAAAAGAAAAAGCCAAATAAGAAAAGTATGCTTGGCCGTGTTCTCTTAATATTCTCATGTTACAGGAGAAAAGGGGTGTTAAAACGATTATTATTATTATTTTTGCCAACATATTTTAGTTTTTCTTCAGATTTTAAACTGTTTTCTGTTTAGTGTTTCCCATTCCCCACCTCCATAGTGAATAATGTTTAAGGCAAATTGCCTAACATGTTTATGTAGTTTGGTGAGGTCTTGTTGAGGAATATTTATTAAACTAAGCATATTGAAGATTATTCTTTTAGAAAATCTATTTCTGAAACTGTTTATCTCTGTTACTCCAACAAGGGGAAGAAGGTAAAGAATGCACAGGAAATTAAACTCTGTAAAATATACCTTAGAAGCCGTAGGTATAATATACTTACCATTTCTGAAGGGTACTGTAAAATAAAAACAGAAAAATCCTTCAAATATGAAGAGCAAAGATTCCCCTGCCCCAGTCAGATAATGAAGTCTATTTCAAACAGAGACCTCCTAACCTCAAGGAGCTGCTCATGAAGCTTTAAGCGTTCACAGGTGTTTCATATTTCAATAGCTGCTGAAACATAGGAAAAACACTGAGCAGATATTTATCAAATGCAACATTATACCAAGATTTCAAATTCAACATTATACCAAGATTAACTTTTTTTTTAACCAGCATATAAGTGGACTTTACCCTTTCTTGTGCTAAAAAAATGAATGATATGAAACTATATGGTAAGAATGTTTCTATAATCCCTTACATTTATGTAGTGCTTCATAGATTTCAAAGCGCTTTCACACACCACCACATTTAATCCTCACAACATCCCTGTGAGGTAGGTACAGCAGGTATTATTATCCTCATTTCAAGACGAGGAAATTGAGGCAAGGAGAGCTTACGTGACTTGTCCAGGGTCATACAGCTGCTAAGTGGTGGAACCAGAACTAGAAATCATGTTTTCTGACTTCTTGTCCAGGACTCTTTCCACTATAACTACTGCCTCCAATTATAAATAATGTACTGTGTATCAAAATTGAAAGGTTATTGAAATTCATTTCAATGATGTCTAACAGTAATGTTAAATGAAAAATGTAAGAACAGTAGGTCCGATGGTTTTACTTGACATAATAAAACTGGTGCAAAACCACTTTTATCTAATTACTTGTAATCTTTTGGTCCAAATACATAAAATATGCAATATATACAGCATTTTCCTTTTCTGTAAATGCAGTGCTTTAAAACACATTATATAGCACTTTAGTAAAAATAGTCTGCAGGTAAAAGTACAGAAGATGTAGGAAAATCCTACACATACCACACCTCACTAATGGAGTTGTAATATGGAGTTACTGGTATTTTGGTTTACAGCTATTACAAATAATCCATGGAGAAACAAATACTAAAATTATTTTTTTGAGATCAGTGTGTCTTAACTAAAACTTCAGACAATGTCAACATTCTCTGAAATGTCTTCCCAATCTTAAGATATTGGGGAGACAGGAATGAGAAATACTGCTTTGACTCTCTCTTTTTACAGTGTTAGTAATGGTTTAAATTGTTTTTTAACACTAATGAGCATATTTAAAAAAATTAGAACAACCAACATATATGTGAGCAAACCCAACTACAGCGGAAACATTTCTAACCAACCAGGATTGAACATTCCAATAAATTTTATGGACATGATTCACAAAAACAAAGTACACACTGCCAAACAGTTATTAACACTATTCAGTAGAGGTGTGTAACTCAAACCTCCAGGTGAAGGTAAAAGTAGCAAATGGATGAAAGTCCATATACCAAAAAAAACCAAACTTACTGCTGTGGAGTGGATTCTAACTCACAGTGACCCCTCCTTGGGTTTCCGAGGCGGTATCACTACAGAAGTAGATAGCCCAACCTTCCTTCTGAGGAGTGGCTGGTGGGTTTGAACCACCAGACTTCTGGTTAGCAGTCAGATGCCTTAGGCACATATGCAAACTGTAATACTTATAAGAAATCTATATGTAATAAAGGCAGCACTTTAAATTAGTAGTAAAAAGATAAAAAATTTCACTGTAGTGCACAAACACTACAGGTAGATTAGAGAAATAAATGTTAAAAAAAACATGAAAGTAATAGACAATATGATTGATTATATTTATTAATTTTCAGTGTCAGAAGGGATTTCTAAACCTGATACCAGAAGAAGTATAATAATGTTTGGAAAAAATGGTAAATTTCATTGTAAAAATAAAAAACCTCTTATTTATAGAAATAAAAATGAAAAGGAAACCAACCACTAGAAAACATTCATATCCTGGAAAATAAATAGTTTAAAATCTTTTCTTTTAGATAACTAAAAACACAAAGTACCTGATAAAAATGGGCAAAGAACATGAAGAGACTTTTTATAAAAGAAGACAAGTTCAGGGCATATGAGGAAGAAGGATGAGGTCAGGTCCACTTGTGAAAAAACTGGACACTGATAACTTTATGAATAGCCGGGAAACATTGTCAGATATAATGCCAGAAGATGAGCCTCTCAGGTTGGAAGGCACTCAAAATATGATAGGAAGAGCTGCTCCTCAGAGCGGAGTTGACCTAATGAGGTAGATGGAAGAAAGCATTCAGGACCTTTATTTGCTGATGTGGCACGACTCAAAATGAAAAGAAACAACTGCGAACATCATTACTCATCTGAATGTGGAATGTACAAAGTATAAATCTAGGAAATTTGGAAGTTGTCAAAAATGAAATAGAATGCTTCATGATTGGTATCCTAGGCATTAGTAACCTGAAATGGACTGGTATTTTGCCATTTTGAATTGGATAACCATATAGTGTACTATGCCAGGAATGACAGATTGAACAGGAATGGCATTGCATTCATGGTCAAAAAGAACATTCCAAGATCTATCCTGAAGTATATTGCTGTTAGTGATAGGATAATTCCATACACCTACAAGAAAGACCAGTTACTACTACTACTACTATTCAAATTTATGCACCAGCCACTAAAGCCAAGATTAAGGAATTGAAGATTTTACCAACTTCTGCAGTATGAAATTACCAAACATCAATCAAGATGTATTGATAATTACTGGTTTTCAAGATCAACAAATTATTCATTGCAAATACCTTTTTTCTCAATAACATAACTGGCACCTGTACATGTTGACCTCACCAGATGGAATACACAGGAATCAAATGGACTACATCTGTGGAAAGGAATGATGGAGAAGCTCAATATCATCTGTCAGAACAAGGCCAGGGGCCGACTATGAAACAGACCATTAATTGCTTGTATGCAAGTTTAAGTTAATGCTGAAGAAAATTAAAAACAAGTCCATGAGAGTAAAAAGTGTGACCTTGAGTATATCCCACTTGATTTTAGAGACCACCTGAATAATAAATTGGATGTATTGAACACCTGTGACTAAAGATCACATGAATTGTGACATCATGAAGAAAGCAAAAGACCATTAAAAAGACAGGAAAGGAAGAGAAGTCCAAAGTGGATGTCAGAAGAGAATGTAAAACTTACTTTTGACTGGAGAGTATCTAAACAAATGGAAGAAATGATGAAGTAAAAGAGGTGACTAGAAGATTTCAAAGGGCAGCTCGAGAGGACAGAGTAAAGTATTATAATGAAATGTGCAAAGACCTGGAGTTGAAAAATCAAAGATGAAGAACATGCTTGATATTTCTCAAACTGAAAGAACTGAAGAAAACATTCAAGCCTCGAGTTGAAATATTAAAGGATTCTATGTGTATTGAATGATGCAAGAAGCCTCAAAAGAAGATGGGAGGAATACAGTCACTGTACCAAACAGAATTGGTCTACATTTAACTATTTCAGGAGGTAGGGCATGATCAAGATCCAATGGTATGAAAGGAAGAAGTCCACGCTGCACTGATAGAATTGGTGAAAAAGTGGCTCCAGGAATTGATAGAATACCCATTGAGATGGTTCAACAAGAGGATGCAGTGCTGGAGGTGCTCATTCCAAAGAAAGATGATCCAACAGAATTCAGAAATTATTGAACAATATCTTTAATATCACACATGAGTATAATTTTGCTGAAGATCATTCCAAAACCATATACTGGCTGCAGTATATTCACAGGGAACTGCTAAATCCAAGCCTGATTCAGAAGAGGACATGGAACAAGGGATATCGTTGCTGATGTCAGATGGATCTTGGCTGAAAGCAAAGAATACCAGAAATATATTTACCTGTGTTTCATTGACTGTGCAGGTGGATTTGATTGTGTGCATCATAACAAATTATGGATAACAGTGTGAAGAATTGGAATTCCAGAACATTTAAGTGTGCTCTTTAGGAACCTATACGTAGACTAAGAGGCAGTTGTTTGAACAGAACAAGGGGATATTGTGTAGTTTAAAATCAGGAATGGTGTGTGTCAGGGTAGTAACCTTTCAATCTGTATGCTGAACAAACAAACTGAAAAGCTGGACTATAGGAAGAAGAACACATAATCAGGAATGAAGAAGACTTATTAACAGCCTACAACATGCATATGACACAACATTGCTTGCTAAAAGTGAAGAAGACTTGAAGCTCTTACTCATGAAGATCAAAGACTGCAGACTTCAATATGGATTATATCTCAACATAAAGAAAACAAAAATCCTCACAACTGGACCAATAAGCAACATCATGATACATGGAAAAAGTTTGAAGTTGTCAAAGATTTAATTTTACTTGGATTCACAATTAATGCCTATGGTAGCAGCAGCCAAGAAATCAAAAGATGTATCGCACTGGGAAAAATCTGCTGCAAAAGATCTCTTTAAAGTGTTAAAGAGCAAAGATGTCACTTTGTAACTAAGTTGTGCCTGACCTAACATAGTATTTTCAACAGCTTCATATGTGTATGAGAACTGGACAGTGAATAATGAAGACCAAAGAAGAACTGATGCATTTGAATTGTGGTGTTGATGAAGAATATTGAATATCCCATGGACTGCTAGAAAAACGGACAAATCCTTTTGGAGGCAATACAGCTGAATGCATCTTAGAAGCAAAAATGTCCAGACTTCTGTCCCTCATGCTCCCTGGAGAAGGATCTCGTGCTTAGTAAAGTAGAGCGTCAACAAAAAAGGGGAAGACCCTCTATGAGATGGATTGACACAGTGACTGTGATGATTGGCTCAAGCATGATAAAGCTTGTGAGGATAGCCCAAGACCAGGCAATGTTTTGTTCTGTTGTGTTGTACGCTGGGTCAAAACCACCTTGACGGCACCTAACAACAACAAACAACATAAATGGGAGATTCCGAAATAATTGTTGAGTGAGTGGATGGATGAATGAAGGATGAAACGTAAGATGATATGATATGTGGAGTGTGTGTGTGTTTGTTACGGTGTATGACTTTAAGTATAATTTAAGTAACTTTCTTTAGCAATCATTACTGGTTAGCTGAAATTACCTTTATTTCTTTGTTTTACCAGAAGTTTAAACTTGAGAGGGATTTGGAAGATAATTACCCTGATGATTAAGGATTTAGAAAGTAGAACTAATGAGGCAAAGTTGAAGAATTTAGAGGATTATAACTAGCTGAAAGTTAGCTGAATGATCCTTTAACTATCTTTAAGTACCCCTATTCCTCACTTAGGAGCTCTGGTAGCATAGTGGCTAAAGCACTTGACTGCTAACCAGAAGGCTGGCGGTTCAAACCCACCAGCCACTCCTCGGAAGGAAGGTTGAGCAATCCTACTTCCGTAGTGATACTGCCTCGGAAACCCAAGGAGGGGTCGCTATGAGTCGGGGCCGACTCGACGGCAAACAACAACAACATTCCTCACTTATGGACTATTTTGTTATCTGACATTTTGCATTTCCAGCAATAGTAAAAAATCTACTATCCAACTGTTTGTGCATTAAGGATATACAGCTGACTGTAATGAATGCTGAGGTGCAAGGTGAGAGTAACACTGGCTGTGATGCTTAAGGTTATGTGTCAGGCTGGGCCATGGTTCTCAATGGTTTGACAATTACGTAATGATGAAATTTGGCAGTTATGGAGATGTAATTTGATAGTTATGTAATGATGTGATGTGGCAGTTATTATAATAATGAAGTTATTCTCCATTTTATGATCTGATGTGATCATCCTCTATTTTCTCATACCATTGATTTTTGCATAATGACTTGGTCTTTCGTACCTGAGTATCTCACTACGTGAGAAGTGGGTATATGTGTGTGATGTTGTTTTTGTTGTATACCATTGAATCTATTCCAATTCATCATGACCCTGTAGGACAGGATAGAGCTGCCACAGAGGGTTTCCAAGGGTATAAATATTTATGGACGCAGACTGTCTCGTTTTTTTTTTTCCCAGGCTGTTGGCTTCAAATAACTGACCTTTTTGTTAGTAGCCCAATGTTTTAACCACAGTTCCACCAGAGCTCCATTAGTGTATTTATACACAGTTAATTTTCAAAGAATGGTGATTAGCTATTCTTCACCATTTCTATGAGGAAGAAGAAATTTAAGTTTAATAAATATAGGAAAAAATCTCAGGGACTGTCAGTACATCCTGGAATTTACTAAGGAGACAAAGGGAAATGCTAGTTCTTTATTTGGGAAGATATTCTCAACCTTTTAAACCCAGAAGTGTTATAAAAAAGATAAACATGATTTCTGATTTTTTTTGTCGGTCCCTCACATACAGATAATTGTGCCTCAAATACTCTAGGGATTTAAAACAGCTCTGAAAGAACTCTTCAGAAACAAATATTGTTCATGGTGAATAATTTTCTAACTAATCTCTAGGTAGAGTCACTAATTTCCTCTTAAGTTTTAACAAATTTTAGTCTTAATCTATGGAGAAAATACTAATGTCAAACTCTGAAATGTTAATAATCAATATACAGAGTTATTTTTGGGGTAACATGAGCCTAGCAATGTTGACTTGAATGAGTGATGTGTATCCTATATAATCAACAGAATGTAAGGTTTAGCTTTCTCTGCAGCTGCAGGAGACATACTTAATTAATACTGAAGCAATTATCTTGACAAGTAAATCAAACTCAATTAGATTTCAGTTAGAACACTAACATTTTCTTAAATATTGTATGGTTGCCAGATGGTTACACACTTTTCTTTCTGTCTGCCTTTCTTTTTATACCCTTCTTTTTAAGGCTGACTTTACCACTCTTGGATTTATTAAACATGATCACTCAGTTTTGCGTTCCTAGTTTTTTGGGGGGAAATTTGAAATTTAAGACATTATATATAAAGTTCTCTGACCTGACAATATATGGTTTTGGTTAATAATTTGGGAAAATCACACATATTGACTCATTTATGAAATTAATAAATACAAAACTAGAGATCATGGATAACTTAGGAAGAAACTTTTAGAAGGCATTTAATTTATACTCCTGCCAGAGGCAGCCTAATTACAATTATGTATATATATGCATGTATGTATCATTGTGCCATTCTTGCGTTTCATCTTCAAGTAGAATGGCAGCATATAACTTTTTAGGCTTAATAAATATTGGCATTCTAATCACAAATTGTCATTTAATGCTTACATTACATTATTAAAGTAGGACATTTTTGTAGCATCTTCTGTAGCCAATTAATTATACTTACAACAGTTGTGTTTTCAGAGCTTTTCCTCTCAAGTGCCTTTTCAAAGGTCAACTGAATCAATTCAGTTCAAGCTACCTCCCCTCAGTTTTAAATCTGGTTTGAAATATGTATCGTGTTTGTTAGTTCGCTCACAAATGCAACTAGAGAATAGTGTAATGGAAGCAGTTTTGAATGTTGGACTCGAACTGCAGGCTTTGTGGTCAGAGTGCCCTACCACTTAACGTCAGTTAGGCATTGGGCAAGCAATTTAATCTTTATGTCGACAACTTGATATAATAAACCTACCTTAAAGAGTAGTTGACAGATTAAACAGATAGAACATGTATAGTGCTTAGTATCATTCCTGGCACATAGTTGGATTCAGTAAGGACTGGCTGTTTCTGTTGTTACTCATTCAATTACTGGTTGATTCATTCATTTATTCAATAAATATTTACTAAGCAGTTACTCTGTGCTGCATACTATGATTGATGTTGGTTATGTGTTGGTGAACAAAATAACTGTTGACATTTATAACCATGATATGATATAACTGTTACCTGGAAAGCAAAGCGAAAGAAAAATGGCAAGATAATTGCTCCAAAGTACTGAGTATGTGCTGAAAGATCTCTTTTTTTTGTAGGTATTTTAATGGTTTCTTCCTAAATTTCAGTTCTTATCTCAATAAACTAACTTCTCAATGGAGCTCTCATGCTTGCTTCTAGCCTTTATATTATCGCTGTTTTTAACTAATCCTTGGGTAACTTTAATTTGGAATCTTAGGGGTTCAGGATTTTATTGCCTGGCATATGTATAAGATTTTTCAGAGAGTTGAAATAGTCTTAAATTATTTCCGTATTTCCATTTTTGTTACCCTCCTGTCCATTCTCAACATGCCCAACATTAGGGATTGGCAAACTTTTTGTTTAAAAGGCCAGATAGTAAATATACGTAGTAAATATTTTAGGCTTTTGGGGCAACATATGGTCTCTGTTGCATATTCTTTTATTTTTAACTTTTTATTTTGAAGTAATAATATATTCACAGAAAGATGCAGAGATAGTACAGAGAGGTCCCACATACCTTCACCCTGTTTTCCCAATGGTTACTGTTCTGGTTACCTAGGGCCACTCTGACAGGAATATACCACAAATGGGATGACCTTAACAAACCGGAGTTTATTTTCTTACAGTTAAGGAGGCTAGAAGTCTGAGTTCAAATGCCAGGCTCTAGGGGCTAGGTGAAAGCCCCTCGATCTTGGGCTTCAGCTCTGCCTCTTGTTCCCAGCCCACTGAAGCTAGAGGCATCTCTTCACTCAGACAGCTACTGGCTGCTGAGACTAACTAGCCCAAGATCGATAAATAAAATGGCACGGTCCCGATGTTACCAAACCTCATGGCAGGCCATTAATTCAAGTCCATTGTAGGTCCCAAGGTCGGGAGAGCATGGCAGGCTGATGAACAATGACCCGGCTACATGCAGGGTCCAAGCGTGCCACAAGCTAGAGACCATTCCCAAAGCTGCTGCTTATATACGGGAAGCAGACCACATACCCAAAGCAGCTAATTGGCTGCTTGTGGTAGATTCCACCATGGAGTTGATTGCCAGTCTTATCAAGGGGAATAACTACCACCAGCTGCTCATCCAGGCCCAGCCAAATTGACACACAACCTTAACTACCACAGTTACATCTTACATAATTATAATACAATATTAAAACCAGGAAACTGACACTGTACAATATGTGTATGTAACTGTATGTCATTTTATCACATGTATAGATTTTGTAACCAGCACCAGGATCTGCAGTCAACTATTGATAATGAACTATTCCATCACCACAAGGAACTCCCTCATGCTATCACACTCATTCCTCTCACTTAGCCCCTGGAAACCACCAATTTGTTTTCTATCTCTAATTTTGTCATTTAGAGAAGGTTAAAAGTTACACACACACATACACACACACACATAAACACTCTCATACAGTAGGTAACCTTTGAAAATTGAGGCTTTTCACTTGCCCTTGAAATCTATCCAAGTTGTTGATTGTATCAATTAGTACCTTTTTTATGGTTGAGTCATAGTATTTCATGGAATGAGTGTCTCATAGGACATTTTAGTTGTTGTTTCTAGTTTTTGGCTATTAAAAATTAGATGCTGTGAACAAGCATGTGCAGGTTTTTGTGTAGACATAAGTTTTCATTTCTCTGGGATAAATATCCAGGAGTACAGTTGATGAGTTGTATTCTCCAGAGTTGATGTACCATTTTACATTCCTGTAAGGTTGCTATGAGTACAAGTGGCTTGATGTCAATGAGTTTGGTTCTTTCTTTTCTTTTTGGATTAGTAGTGTATGAAAGATCCAATTTTCCTAAATCCTCTACTGCATTTGATGTTGTCACTAGTTTTTATTTTAGCTATTTTGATAGGTGTGTGTAGTGATACCTCATTGTGGTTTTGTAACTGTTTTTGTTTCAGTCATTCTGAGAGGTACGTGAAGATGTTGAACATCATTTTGCATGCTTGTTTGCCATCCTTACATCCTCTTTAATAAATATCTCTTGCCCATTTTCTAATTGTTGTTGTTGTTGTTATGTGCCATTGAGTCAG
>NW_006921941.1:377981-394652 GCF_000298275.1 Orycteropus afer afer | reverse complement strand
GCCCCATCTTCCTTCCAAGGAGTGGCTGGTGGGTTTGAACCACCAGCCTTCTGGTTAGCAGTCAAATGCCTTAGGCACTAAGCCACCAGAACTCCCATATTTAAATATACCTGTGGATATTTCTGAGGAGGTTTAGTGGCGTAGTGATTAAAGCATTCAGCTGCTAACCAAAAGGTCGGTGGTTCAAACCCACCGGCTGGTCCATGAGAGAAAGATGAGGAAGTCTGCTTCCATAAAGATTTACAGCCTTGGAAAACCCTATGGGACAATTCTACTCTGTCCTAAAGAGTCACTATGAGTTGGAATCAACTCAGTGGCAGTGGGTGGGTATAGATACTTCTATCTTGAACTGGGTCTTTTGAAGAGCAGAGTTTTTTAATTTTTATGAAGTTCAATCTATTGATTTTGTGTTTCTTTTCATGAATTGTTCTGTTGGTGTCATGTCTAAAAACTTTGCTCCAAGTTCTGTGTTCCAGTGACTTTATTCCTATGCTATCTTCTAGAAGTTTTGTAACTCTTATGTTTGACATTCATATCTATGACTCTCTTAGAGTTATTTTTGTATATGGTGTGAGGCTTAGGTCAAGATGTTTTTTTGGTCTGTGTTTACGAAATAGCTCCAGCACTATTTGTTGAAAAGACTATTCTTCCTCTATCAAATTGTTTTTTACCCAGCCCCCATTTATTCTTCTATTTCAAAGTTATTTTAGCTATTCCAATTCCTTTGCCTCTCTTGTAAATTTTAGAATAGGGTTGTGCATAGACAATTATATTGCTGGGATTTAGATAGGAATTGAATTAAATCTATATGTCAATTTGAGGGAGCACTAATATTGTCAATATATTGAGTCTTCTAATCCATGACTTCAGTTGGATTTTTCATTTATTTAGATCTTTGCTTTCTTTCATACATACAAGTTCTGAATATGTATATATTTAGGTTTAAACTTACATATACAGTTTTTTTTTTTTAAGGATTGTAGGTGGTATTTTTAATTTGTTTCTACATGTTCATTGCTAGTATGTAGAAATACAGTTGGATTTTAGTTGTTGATCTTGTATCTTATGACCTTGCTTTAACTCATTTATTAATTCTAGGAGGTTTTTCTTGTAGATTCCTTAGTACATTCTATGTAGATCATCATGTCATCTGCAAATAGAGACAGTTTTACATTTTCCTTTGTCATTTCTATGCCTTTTATTTCTTTTTCTTGCCTTTTTGCATAGAATTTTCTGTACTATGTTAAGTAGCAGTGACGAGAGCACACAACTTTGTCTTATTCCCCATCTTAGAGGGAAAACATTCAACATTGCACCATTAAGTATGATAACAGTTACAGGTTTTTTTTTTTTTTGTTGTTGTTGTTTGCTGTCGAGTTGGCCCCGACTCATAGTGACCCCTCCTTGGGTTTCCAAGGCAGTATCACTACGGAAGTAGGATTGCCCTGTTGCACCCAGATCTTGAATTCCCCAAAAACCACCAAGGAGCCGATTCCACTTCAAAAGCATAGGGGTTGTTTATTTAAGCTTGAGCTCGGACCCCCAACCGTCACCGACGCAGCGGTTCAGGATTGAGAGCCCTCAACTCAGGTGTAACAGGGTTTTTTTAGGGATTACAGCAGAAATGAGGAAGTTTCAATCAGAAAATTACAGGATTGGTTGACATTTTTCAAATTGCTAGTCGTTCCTACTTGATTGGCTCTGTCTTGGGGGCCGAAGCCGCAGACTCCATTTCTAACTATTTTAGGTAAGGTATTTTCTTGCTATTTACTGATTGGTTGTTGCTAGGGAGTATCGATGAGGTGAGGATAGTCAGGACTCCTTGTGGTTTTTCCAGTTTGTTGCTAGGGTGTATCAATGAGGTGGGGGTAGCCAGGACTCCTTGTGGTTTTTCCAGTAACTAAAGCACTAAAGCCTAATGTAAATGCTAAGGCATTTGCAAAATGGCTACATCCTTAAAAATGGTTACATACAGGGTGGTTATATAGAAACATGGTCTCACAGCCCAACCTTCCTTCTCAGGAGTGGCTTGTGGGTTTGAACCGCCAGCCTTCTGGCGAGCAGTCAAGTGCCTTAGGCACTGTGCTACCAGAAACATTCTTAAATTGAGGACATTCTCTTCTATGTCTAGCTTTCTGAAAGTTTTTATCATGAATAGATGTTGGATTTTGTCAAATGATTTTGCTACAAATTGATATGATCATGTGATTTTTCTTGAGATCTCTGTCTTTTTAAAATCTTTAGCATGTTGCCATAGTGGATTACATTAATTAATTTTTCGATATGAAACCAGCCTTGCATCTCTGAAGGAAATCCCACTTGGTCGTAGTGTATATTCCTTTTTATATGTAGGTGAATTCTATTTGCTGATATTTTGTGAAGAATATTTGAGTCTGTAGTAACGAAGGATATTTTTGTTGTTGTTAGGTGCTGCTGAGGCAATTCCAACTCACAGTGACCTATGTACAACAGAACCAAACAAGGCCCTGTTCTGTGCCATCCTTACGATCCTTGCTATGCTTGAACCTGTTGTAGCCACTGTCTCAATCCATCTTGGTGAGCATCTTCTCTTTTTCCTCTGATCCTTCACTTTACCAAGCATGATATCCTTCTCCAGGGAGTGGTCCCTCCTGACCACATGACCAAAGTAGTTGAGATGAAGTCTGGCTCTTCTTGCTTCTAAGGAGCATTCTGGCTGCACTTAATTTACTTCAGGATAGATTTGTTTGTTCTCTTGGCAGTCCATGGTATTTTCCTTATTCTTTGACAACACCACAATTTGAAGACATCAGTTCTTTTTTGCTCTTCCTTATCCATTATCCAGCTTTCACATGCATATGAGGCTATTGAAAATACCATGGCTTGGGTTAGGCACACTTTAATCTTCAAAGTGACATCTTTGCTCTTCAACACTTTAAAGAGGTCATTTGTAGCAGGTTTGCCTAAAGCAATATGATGTCTGATTTCTTGACTGTTGTTCCATTGGTGTTGATTGTGGATTCAAGTAAAATGAAATCTTTGACAATTTCAATCTTTTCTCCATTTACCATGATGTTGCTCACTGGTTCAGTAGTAAGGACCAATTGAGGTGTAACCTGTACTGACTACTAGTCTTCTGTTTTCTTTCAGGTCATCTTCACTTTCAGCAAGCAAGGTTGTGTCATCTGCATATTGCAGGTTGTTAATGAGCATTCCTCCAATCGTGATGCCACATTCCTCTTCATGTAGTCCAGCTTCTTGGATTATTTGTTTAGCATATAGATTGAATTAAGTATGGTGAAAGGCTACAACCCTGACACATGCCCTTCCTGATTTTAAACCATTCAGTATTCCCTTGTTTTGTTTGAATGATGGCCTCTTTTTCTATGTATAGATTCCTTATGAGCACAATTGTTTTGAAATTCCCATTCTTCTCAATATTATCCATAATTTGTTGTGATCCACACAGTCTTTGCATAGTCAATAAAACACAGATAAACGTCTTTCTGGTACAACAACATGTTGTTGTGGTTGTTATGTGCCATGGAGTCGGCCCCGACTCATAGCGACCCCTCCTTGGGTTTCTGAGGCAGTATCACTACTGAAGTAGGATTGCCCAACCTTCCTTCCGAGGAGTGGCTGGTGGGTTTGAACTGCCAGCCTTCTGGTTAGCAGTCAAGTGCTTTAGCCACTATGCTACCAGAGTTCCTAACAACAATATAGGGCTATACAAATCATCTATTTCATATTGAATTTGTTTTTGTAGTTTGCAGTTTCAAGCAATTTTGTGTAATGTTACTTGTAGTATTCTCTTACTAATTTTTTGATGTCTGTACAGTCTGTGATGATAGCCCCTATTTCATTCCTGATATTGATTTTGTGTCAATTTTGTTAATCTTTTAAAGAGCTGACTTTTTGTTTCATTGAGTTTTCTCAACTGATTTCCTGTTTAATTGATTTTTCTTTTATCTTTATTATGTCTTTCCTTCTGTTTATTTTAGGTTTAATTTGCTCTTCTTTCTCTAGTTTCTTGGAGTGGGTGCTCAGATTATTGACTGGAGACTATCTCTCTTTCTTTTTCTAATATATTTATTTATTGTTGTTGTTGATATGTGCCATCGATTTGGACCCGACTCATAGCGACCCCTCCTTGGATTTCTGAGGTGTTATCACTACAGAAGTAGATTGCCCAGCCTTCCTTCTGAGGAGTGGCTGGTGGGTTTGAACTGCCAGCCTTCTGGTTAGCAGTCAAGTGCCTTAGGCACTATACTATCAGAGCTCCTATATATTCATTTAGTGCTATAAATTTCCCCACTGCTTTACCTGTATCTCAGAATTTTGTTCCACAATATTTTCATTTTCATTCAATTCAATGTATTTTAAAAAAATAACTTTCTTTGAGACTTTTCTTTGACTTGTGCTTTATTTAGACATTTTTTGTTTAACTTCCCAGTATTTGAGATAATCATTATATTCAGAGGTCATACTCTGAATTGAATTCTTTTCGGTTTGTCAGAAGGGACCATTCTCTGGAGAAGGCTATCATGCTTGGTAAAGTGGAGGGTCAACGAAGAAAGGGAAGGCCCTCAACAAGGTGGATCGACACAGTGGCTGCAATGATGGGCTCAGGTATAGCAAGGATTGTGAGACTGGTGCAGGACTGGGCAGTGTTTTGTTCTGTTGTACATAGGGTTGCTGTGAGTTGGAGATGACTCAATGGCACCTAACAACAACAACAACAACAAATTTGTTGATATGTGTTTTATGGCTCAGGGTATTGTTGATCTTAGTGTATACCATGCATGCTTGAGAAATATGTGTATTTTTCTTTTTTTTTATGAGCTAGTTTTGCGTTCAACGTCATGCATACATTTAGTTTAATTCCCCATTTGCTATGTCCAACCCTAACTCAGTCTTCTCCCCTCCCTACCCTGCAACCCTCTCCTTGTGCCCCTCATAATTATGCACTCCTGTTTGTCCTGCATTTCCTCAGTTTGAATGTTGGCCCTCTGATGTCCCATGGTCTATTGCTCTAAGGGATGTATTACCATTGAGTGTGTGGGTATGGCATCCTGGGTTGAGTGGTCTGGGTGTACATTTTGTTACCTATTGGGCTTAGAGCCTACCCTTGGGGGTGAGTTTTATTCCAGGCACCAAATGTATTTAAGGGCCATAGTATTGGGAGTCTCACCAGATTTCATCTGACCAGTAATTCTCGTCATTATTGAGTTTTTGGATTTTGTTCCACATTTACCCTCCCACTCTATCCACGATCTCCAGATTTGATCCTTTCCTGAGTGATTGACATTGGTAGCCAGTTCTTCTGGTATTCTGCTTTTTTTCTGTGGAGTGTTCTGTAAATATCAATTAGATATTGTTCGTTGATGATATTGGTGAGTTCTTCTGTGTTCTTGCTGAATTCCTAGTTGTCCTATCAGTTGTTGAGATAGGGGCGTTGAATTCTCCAGCTGTGACTGTAGATTCTTTTTTTTGAAGTCTCTTTTTAGTTCTGTTACAGGGTCTTCATTGACAACATGGGGTGAGTCCTTGTTACTCCTACTCTGCCTTTTCTGATAACACCTGTAGACAGTGTTGGGGTGGAGTATCTTGTTGTTGTTATGTGCTGTTGAGTCACCTCTGACTCATAGTGACCTTATGCATAGCAGAACAAAACCCTGTCCAGTCCTGTGCCAGCTCCGCGATCTCCACTATACTTGACCCCATAGCTGTAGCCACTGTGTCAATCCATCTTGTTGAGGGCCTTCCCCTTTCTTGTTGACCCTCCACCTTACCAAGAATGACATCCTTCTCCAGGGAATGGTCCCTTCTAACAACATGACCAAAGTAGGTGAGACGAAGTCTAGCCATTCTTGCTTCCAAGGAACATTCCAGCTGCACTTCTTCCAGGACAGATTTGTTAGTTCTTTTAGCAGCTCATGATACTTTCAGCATTCTTTGCCAACACCACATCTCAAAAGCGTTAGTTCCTCTTTGGTCTTCTTTTTTCTTGTCCAGCTCTCACATGCATAAGAGGTGATTGAAATATCATGGCTCATGTCAGGTGCACCTTAGTCCTCGAGGAGACATCTCTGCTCTTCAGCACTTGAAAGAGGTCCCTTGCAGCCAACTTGCCCAGTGCTATATGTCATCTGATAGCCTGACTGCTGCTTCCATTGGCATCGATTGTAGAACCAAGCAATGTGAACTCTTTGACAATTTCAGTTTTTTCTCCATTTGTCATGATGCTGCTTGTGGGTCCAGTTGTGAGAATTTTTGTTTTCTTTACATTGAGATTTAATCCATACTGCAGACTATATTCTTCAGTCTTCATCAGTAAGTGCCTCAAGTCATCCTGAATTTCAGCAAGCAAAGTTGTGTCATCAGCGTATCACAGGTTGTTAATGAGCCTTCTTCCAATCCTGATGCCATGTTCTTCTTCATATCATCCAGTTTCTCAGATTATTGCTCAGCATGTAGATTGAATAAGTATGGTGAAATGATACAACCCAGACGCACTCACTTCTTGATTTTAAACTGTGCATTGTTCTCTTGTTCTGTTCAAATGACAGCCTTCTGGTCTATGTACAGGTTCCTCATGAATACAGTTAAGTGTTCTGGAATTCCCATTCTTCTCAGTGTTTTCCACAATCTGTTATAATCAACACAATCAAATGCTTTGGCATAGTCAATAAAACACAAGTAAACATCTTTCTGGTATTCTTTGCTTTGAGCCAAGATCCACCTGACATCAGCAATAATATCCCTTGTTTCGTGTCCTCTTCTGAATCCATCCTGCACCTCTGGAAGTTTTTTGTCAATGTTCTGCTGCAACCATTTTTGAATTATCTTCAGTAACATTTTACTTGCGTGAGATATTAATGATATTGTTTGATAATTTCCATATTCTGTGGGTCACCTTTCTTTGGAATGGGTACAAATATGGATCTCTTACAGTCAGTTGGCCAGGTAGCTGTCTTCCAAATCTCTTGGCATAACTGAGTGAGTGCCTCCAGCCAGGGCATCCATTTATTGAAACATCTCAGTGGGTATTCTGTCAATTCCTGGAGCCTTGTTCTTCACCAATTCCTTTGGTGCAGCTTTGACTTCTTCCTTCAGTACCATTGGTTCTTGATCATATGCCACCTTCTGAAATGGATGAATATCAACCAGTTCTTCTTGGTACAGTGACTCTTTGCATCTTCTTTTGATGCTTCTTTCATCATTCAATATTTTGCCCATAGAATTATTCAGTATTGCAACTTGAGGCTTACATTTTTTCCTCAGCTCTTTCAGCCTGAGAAATGCCGAGTGTGTTCTTCCCTTTTGGTTTTCTAACTCCAGGTCTTTGCACATTTCATTATAGTAATTGGCTTTGTCTGCTTGAGGTGCTCTCTGAAATCTTCTGTTCAGCTCTTTTATCTTGTCATTTCTTCCCTTTGCTTTAGCTATTCTCCATTCAAGGGCAAGTTTCAGAGTCTCTTCTGACATCTATTTTGGTCTTCTCTTCTTTTGTTGTCTTTTTAGTGACCTCTTGCTTTCTTCATGGATGATGTTCTTGATGTCATCCCACAATTATTCTGGTTTTTGGTCATTGGTGTTTCAGTGCATCAAATCTATTCTTTAGATGGTCTCTAAATTCAGGAGGGATATATTCCAGGTCATACTTTGGCTCTTGTGGACTTGTTTTAATTGTCTTCAACTTCAGGTTGAACTTGCATATGAGCAGTTGATGGTCTGTTCCACAATCAGCTCCTGGCCTGGTTTTTGCTGAAGATATTGAGCTTTTCTGTCTTCTCTTGCCACAGATGCAGTTCAGTCTGATTCCTGTGTACTCCATCTGGTGAAGTCCATGTGTATAGCCATTGTTTGTGTTGTTGAAAAAAGGTATCTGTAATGAGTAAGTCGTTGGTCTTGCAAAATTCTATCAAGTGATCTCCAGTGTTATTTCTATCACCAAGGCCAAATTTTCCAACTACTGGTGATTTTTCTTTGTTTTCAACTTCTGCATTCCAATCACCAGTGATAATGAACACATCTTGATTGCATGTTGGGTCAATTTCAGACTGCAGAAGTTGATAAAAATCTTAAATTTCCTCATCTTTGGATTTGGTGGTTGGTGCATAAATTTGAATAAGAGTTATATTATCCCGTCTTCTTTGGAGGTGTATGGATATTATCCTATCGCTGACAACATTGTACTTCAGGACAGATCTTGAAATATCCTTTGTGATGATGAATGCCATGCTATTCTTCTTCAATTTGTCATTCCCGGAGTAGTAGATCATATGGTTGTCTGATGAAAAATGGCCCAAACTGATCCATTTCAGTTCACTAATGCCTAGGATATCAGTCTTTATGCATTTCATCTCATTTTTGACAACTTCCAATTTTCTTAGATGCATTCTTTGTACATTCCATGTTCCTATTATTAATGGATGTTTGCAGATGTTTCTCATCAATTTGAGTCATGCCATGTAGCAAATGGAGGTCTTGAAAGCTTTACTCTATCCATATCAGTAAGGTTGGTCCTACTCTGATGATGTAGCTCTTTCCTAGTCATATTTTGAAAGCCTTCTGACCTAAGGGGCTCATCGCCCTGCACTGTATCAGATAATTTATCTGGGCTATTCACAAAGTTCTGCAGTAATGTATCAGACAGTGTTTCTCTGCTATTCATCAGGTTTTCCCTAGCCAATTCTTTGAGAAGTGGATGGCCTCTTCCTTCCTCCTAGTCTGTCTCAGTCTGTAAGCTGCATTGAAACCTGTGTACCATTTGCAACCCTGCCAGTACTTGAAACACTGGTGGCACAGCCTCAAGCCTCACAGCATCACTCAAGCCACAAGAGTGTGCAAACGACAGACAAGTTTGTCTCGCTTAGCTGTTCAAAACCTCTCTGCCCTCCCCATATCTGTATCCCTGGTGCTGCTCTACTCTTTTGTCACCTCTGGCTTCTCTTTCCCCTGCTTTCCTGACTGGTGGGGGTAGGGCCTGGGTTCCTCCCTCCCCTTACTTGTGTGCCTGGCTGCTGGTTTGCTCTGTCCTTGCCTCTGGCTTCTCTTTCCCCCACTTTCCTGGCTGGTAGGGGTGGGACCTGGGTCCCCCCTCGCCTCCCCTTTACCTGGATGCCTGGCTGCTGCTCTGCTCTGTCCTCGCCTCTGGCTTCTCTTTTCCCCCATATTTATATGAGGAAATAGCAAGCCCCAAATCTGCAGGTCAGGCAGCAGGCTGGAGGCTTCTGCTGGCTCATGGGGTTTCAAGGGTTGGCACATCCAAATCTGCAGGTCAGGTGGTGGGCCAGAGACTTCTGCAGGCTTACATCCCCAAAACTAGAGGTCAGGTAATGGGAAGAGGTTGCAGCCTGTAAAGGTGGACATTTTAACTCTTCATTTGACCTGTGGTGGTGGGGTGATGGTTGGGCTACAGTTTTTTTTTCTGTGGTGTGTGGCTCAAGTAAAGGAGATACTGTGTGAAAGTTTTTTTTTCTTAAATATCTTTTTGGTTGTCCTTTTCCTGGTCCTTTGGCCAAAGATAGGGAGCTTGGCTTTTTTAGATTGCCAGTCTGATATATACCCTGTCTGGTGTATATGAAACAAAATAAAGCCCAGGAAACTCATTGCCATGTTTTTTCTTGGGTCCAAAGTCCCCTAGCCCTTTGTTTCTCTTCTTGTAGAGTCTTCTTATGTTTGTCTGATATAGAACGTGCAGAGTTTTCAGCTGTACTTAATTGGAAGAGTAAGGAAAAGAACTTTCATTCTGTTTTTCCAAAATGGAAGTCAGTTATTTTTTCTCTCTTGAGAAATGTAAAAAAACCTTTATAACTGAGGGCCATTCAGAAACAGGCTGTGGGACTGGACTTAGGTCACAGGCATAATTTGCCACATGTTGGCTAGCTGTGTGTTCTCAGCTCATCCTGAGCCTTTCTTCTAGTTGCTCATTATACTCTACTCACTTACCTTTTTTTTTTTTTTTTTAACCTGCTAAGTCTTCCCTGTTTTTGGACCTTCACGTGTTTTTTCTTCCATCTGGATTATTCCTATCTTCACTGTCCCCCTGGTTGTCACCTATTTATTCTTTAGATTGCAGCTTAAATATCTCTCCTCAAAGGGACCTTCCTTGACCCTTAGCAATTAAATTAGATCCTCTACTCTCCTTCGAAGGAGCCCTAGTGGTGCAATGGTAAGCACTTATTTGCTAACTGGAAGATCAGTGGTTTGAAACCACCTGTGGCTATGTGGGAGAAAAGACCTAGTGATCTCCTTCTGAAGATCACAGCCTAGGCAACTCTTTGGGACACTTCTACGCTGTCTTGTTGGGACACTATAAGTTGGAATAGACTCTTTAGCGCCCAACAACAGCAAGTATTCTTTTTTTTTTTTTTTTAATTAAATTTTTTATTGTGATTTAGGTAAAAGTTTACAGAGCAAATTAGTTTCCCATTCGATAGTTTGTACAGAAAGTGTTCCATGACATTGATTGCATTCCCCACAATGTGTGAGCACTCTCCTAATTTCTACCCTGGATTCCCTGTTTTCTTTTATCTGAATTTTCTACCCCTTCCTGCCTCTCATCTTTGCTGTTGGACATATGTTGTCTTTTTGATCTCATAAAGTTGACTTTTCTAAGGAACATGTTCCTCTCGAGTATTACTGTTTATTTTATGGCCCTGCCTATTAGCTGGAAGGTGATCTCTGGGAATGGCTTCAGTTCCCTTCAGGTCAGAGGGTATCTTATGGTTTGAACATAGTCTTGAGGGTTCCTCTAGTCTCTGTCAGACCAGTAAGTCTGGTATTTTCTGTGAATTTGAGTTTTTCTACATTTTTATCCTACTCTGTCTAGGACCCTCTGTTGTAATCCTGGTCAGAGTAGTAGGTAGTAGTAGCTGGGTACCATCTAGTGTGTCTGGCCTTGAGTTCATGTAGGCAGTGATTCATGTTGTCCATTAGTCCTTTGGACTACTTACTCCTTTGAGTCCTTGGTTTTCTTTACTTTCTTTGCTCTGGATGGGAAGAGACCAATAGTTGTATCTTAGATGGGAACTCTCAAGCTTTTAAGACCCTATTTATTACTCACCAAAGTAGGATGCAGAACATTGTCTCTATGTACAACAATTCTCTTTCATAACACTGTCAATTTTTCTTTCATAGAACTTATGACAGTATCTTTTTTTAAATTGATTAGCATGATTATTTGTTTAAAGTTTGTTTTTATTCTCACAAAATTTTAAGTTCCTTAAGAGAACTAACCCTGTTTGTTTTATCCTTCATAGTATTTTGCATTATACCTTCATACCTTCAGTTCTATACACACATATTCAGTTTCATCTTATGTGGTAGGTACAAAGAGGATTCAAAATGGCTAAGGGGTACTTACTGTTCTAGAACAGTAGTCTAATATTAAGCTCAATAATTAACACTTAAGCACTTTAGTTAAGGGGAAGTGAACCTTCATTTGGAGTCTGCCTCCAAGATGCTGTTGTAGGTGTTTTTACCTAGACTTACAAATTTAATATTCATGCAAGTCTGTAAGATAAATATTGTTGTGTATTTATTTTTTTGCAGATGAGGAACCTGAAGCCCTAAGAGCTAAATTTGTTTATGATTAAACCAAAAACAAACAAACAAACAAACAAACAAACAAAAGAAACCACATTGCTGTTGGGTCGATTCTGGCTTATAGTGACCCTATAGGATGGAGTAGAGCTGCCCTATAGAGTTTCCAAGACTATAATCTTTATGGAATCAGACTGCCATATCTTTCTCCCCTGCAGCAGCTGGGGGGTTTGAATCACCAACCTTTTGGTTAGCAGCCAAGTATATAACCATCAGCATCAGATGTTAGCCTGAATTGAAACTCATTTTGTTTTAATTATACCAGGAATTCTCAACTAAGGCCGTAGAATCTTTATAGAAATGGGAGTGGAGGATGATATTAAAACAACGATAACAAGAAACACTATAGAGTCTTATCTAGTTCCTCCCCCAGTTCTGGATTTGAGTGGGTGGATGGGGGGAAACAAGTATTTCTCTGTTTAGAATCCCTGCATCTCCACCTGCTGGCAGACATAATAGTTGCTGTTAAGGGTCTTAATATTTGGTTACAGAGGCAGATTTTGCATTTTGCAGTGAGCTCTGAGGCAGAATTAAATAAATGAAAAAGTAAAACAACAACAACAAAAAACAAAAACAAATGCCAGTGAGTATACCAAGGACGGTACTAATTTAAAGAAGTTTGTTCAAATCCCCTTTATGGGGAAGTGAGGGTATTGATAAAGAAGCTGGTATCTAGCACTTGGTGCTTGGGGATGAGCTAGTGAAGTCTCCTCCCAAATGTAACATTGGGTGTGAAGAGGTAAAGGGAAAGTAGAATTTAAGAGACTACCATTATTAAATTTTTGCTTATTTTCCTTTGGAATTTTTGTTTTCATGACTGTGGTTTTTGAAACATATTCTTAATCTTACTGAATGTGCAGTTGTGAATCTTATTTCATACATGTATTTATAAGTATTTTTCATCTTGTATGTTCCATGTAAGCATCACCTTTAATGAATATTTTGTGTTCATTTAGAGAGTAAATGCTATATGTTAATTATTTTCACTCTGTTGATGGACATTTAGGTTGTTTCCAGGTTTGTTTGTTTTTTAATACTAAAATACCAACTATGTCCCCATAGCCTATTCTACATTTAAGATCATTTCTTTAGGATAGATTTTGAGAAGTGGAATTTTTGAGTAAAAAAATATAAACATGTTTAGACACATTAAAATTTTTTTGAAAGGGATTTCCCACATTTACATTTTCACTAATTGTTTTATATAATTTCTGTTTCATTGTATTCTTGCCAGTTGTTATGTTATGTGCTGTCGAGTTGTACCTGACTCATAGTGACCCCTCCTTGGGTTTCTGAGGCAGTATCACTACAGAAGTAGATTGCTGCATCTTCCTTCCGAGGAGTGGCTGGTGGGTTTGAACCGCCAGCCTTCTGGTTAGCAGTCAAGTGCCTTAGGTACTATGCTACTATTCTTGCCAGTAGTAGATATTATTTTCTTTAATCTTAAAAGTGTAATAGGTTTTGTTTTACTTTGCATTTTTCAATCACTGTTAAGGCTAAGATTCACCATGTGTTTATTCACTAGTTATATTTCTCTTTTGTGAATTGTCTGTTCATTTCTTCCTTTCTATTTAAGGGCAGTACTTAGGGGTTTTTTTTGTTGTTATTGTTTTAATCATTAATTTGTGTTTACTCTTTTGCATCTCCTATTTATTTTCTTTGTGAATTTTTCCTGTTTTTATGTTTAGATATTTATATTTGATTCTTTTTTATGATTTGAGAATTGTTCCCCTTTTATTTTAACTCATTAATCTGTCTGGAATTTGCTTTGGTATATGGCATAATATAAAAATCTAAGTTGTTTTCTAAGTTGACATCACCATTTGTTGGACAGTCTTTGTATTCTGTTATGAGTTTGTGACTCCTGTACATGCACATGTTTTTGTGCATTATCTTTTGTAGTTTTGGTGTCAGGGTGAAACTTTATGATTGCATGGAGTGGAGCAGCAGTGGTTTTATGTAATAACAGATGTGGGGTTATGGATAATTTATCTTTGATTCATTTAAGTTACATTTTTTTTTCTGTATAAAATAGACATATACATATAAATATATTTATAAAGTAAAAATGAAATAAAACTCATTGCCATTGAGTAGATAACCCTATAAGACAGAGTAGAACTCACCCCATAGGGTTGCCAAGGCTGTAAATCTCTACAGAAGCAGATGCCTCATCCTTTTCCTGCAGAATGGCTGGTAGGATTGAATCACTGACCTTTTGGTTAGTGGCCAAGTGCCTTAAGTACTGAGCTACTATAGACATACACACACACGCACACACACACAGACATGCACACATATAAGTCTAAGATTTTAGCATGTGTTTATTCACTGGTTATAATTCTCTTTCTGTGTGTGTGTGTGTGTGTGTATGTGTGTATGAGCTTTGGTGGTGTAGTGCCTAAGGCATTTGACTTCCAACCAGAAGGCTGGTGGTTCAAACCCCCCAGCCACTCCTCAGAAGGAAGATTGGGCAATCTATTTCCATAGAGATACTGCCTCAGAAACCCAAGGAGGGGTTGCTATGAGTCAAACTGACTCAATGGTGGTGTGTTTGTTTATACACACACACAAACACACAAATACATACATGCACACACACAATTCTTTGCTTTAGAATTATCAGAGAACATTAATTATGCCATATTGCCAATTCATACATTGTCATATATTTCCTTTTGTAAGTATGAGTTGGTTTTTGTGGGATGTGTTGATTAGTGGAGGTAATGCAAAGTCATGCTGAGCATGCTGTTATGTGGTTTGCTGTGTTAGGGCATCACTTTGGGATTATTTAGTTTGGCGATTTGATATGATGCCTTTTGGGTTGACTACTGTGGCATTATGTTATTATTACTATTTCCTCTTGAGATTTGCACTTGAGCAGTAATTTTTTTCCAGGGCACAAATACAGTTAATATGCTTTGAGATTGCTGTTTCTCCTACTGTAATTGTTTAATTAGTTAGCTTGGAAGTTCTTTTTTATTTAGCTTGAAAAGTAATTGTACACTTCCTAACTTTTGGCAACATTATTGCTTTAAAAATGTAAAAATTTTAATTTTATTTTCTGTTTAAAAAATGAATACATATTTATTGTACAATACAGAAGAGCAGACAGGAATTTGATGATCTCAGAGTGGGATTCACAGTGGAAAACGTGGGGGAAAAGGTCTAAACATGGTTAGGAATAAGTCTTATCAGGACAGGTGTTGCATGTTCAGTTAACTCCAGGAAATCAGGCAGGTGTGCAAATGAGTGCAGTGTGGACCATGCAGATAAAGGGGGTTTGCTCCTACTTGACTGTAGCAGATTATTTCCAGGGGGGCAACATAGGCCCTATATTAAGACATTAATTTTTTTGTTTCTTCAAAGTTATAGGAAATCTAGATTTTTATGTGAACTCTTCTAATTTCTAAATATTGAAAGGCCACACATGTTGTGATTTCTCAAATAGGAGATCTGGAAAGCAAATGGGGATGGCAGTCTAGAGGATGATGGATGATCAGAGAGGGGTAGACTTCAGTTACTGAGGTAAATTGATATGTGGCATGATGGAATTTGTCCCCAAGCTTATGAGATGATGATGGGTAACCAGATCTCTTGCTGTAGTTCTGAATGCTGTCTTCTGGATTTGTTGGCTTCTTGGGGCTTGACCAATGTAATGCTACCAATGGCTAGTACTTCTTCTCAAGACTTGCAGTCTGGTGAGAAAGAAGAATGTGTGTGGAGGGAGAGGATTTACAAAGGCCTAAAGGAGAGAGAGGATGGTACATTTGGGAAATGGAAAGTAATTTACTACTTCTTTTTTTTTTTTTTTTTTTTTAAAACTTGTGGTTTGGGTGCACATTTACAAAGCAGATTTGTTTTACTCTCAACAGTTCGTACACATTTTGTTTCACAGTACCGACTACAATCCCAACAATAAACAGCTCTCCTTCCATCTCATCCTTGTGACTGCCCCTTCCCTGTGTCCTTCTTATATATGCGTTTGTGTCTGTCCAGCTTTCCCCCTATGCAAATGCTTCTGATTTCTCACGGTTGGTTGTTCTAAAGGGTGCATCTCCCTGGGGTAGGTGTTCTGTTCATAGGCCTTTCTACTGTTTGACCGAGAACTAATCTACAAAAGTGAGTCCAGTTCTAGGCCCAGAGTAAACTGGACCCCTAGTCTCAGAGGTTTCACCAGTCTCTGTCTGATCAGTAATTCTTGTCATTTTTGTGTTTTTGAATTTTGTTCCACATATTTCCTCCCATGGAAAGTAATTTACTTCTTATAAATTATTATATATCGTTGCCATGCTAGTGGCTGTTTATACAAGGAAAAGAAATATGAATTAGGTAAAAAGACCAAAAAATAGGTAGCTGATTGAATATAAAACTTGATGATAGATGAATTTGTTAGAAGATTGCTGCCATTGTATAGTGGCATCCTTTGTGTTGAAATGTTGACTTTTTTCATCAGAATGAAGGTATTAAGGGTTTGCTAGTTATATTTCTAATTAATAAGTGAGTATGATAAATATTGGACTCAAGATTATGAAAGATTTTCACAGTATGACGAATCTGCCTTCATCCAACAGAATTAAATTTTATCTGAGTTAATATAAATCCAGCTCTTGAGTCTAAAAAAAATAACTGTAAGTATAGAATGGGAAAAGTTTTCAGTAATATATGTGGGAAAAAATCCTAGGGATATTAATTGATGATTCAAAAAAAAAGCAGTGCAGTTTGATCATCCATAAAAGCCAATGCTGCATGAATAGTTGAATACCATTGTAGTATTTGGATGAGGAAGATGATAGTCCCATTCTGTTCTTGTAGAATACACTTGAATCTTATATTTAGCTTTTGGTGTCATACTTTAATAGAATATAAGTGAAGCAGAACATCTTCAGAAGAAAGGAAATAGTTATTTGACAAAACACCATTGCAAATGAAGAGTACATGAAGGACTAAAGATGTTTTAACCTAGAAAATAGAAGACTCTTGGTACCAGCAGGGCAAGATGGCGGACTAGGCAGAAGGATTGCACAGACCCTCTTCAACAAAGAAAAGGGAAACCAATTAACACAGACACAGAAGATAATC
>NW_006921941.1:357558-369781 GCF_000298275.1 Orycteropus afer afer | reverse complement strand
AAAAAAAAAAAAAAAAAAGTCTCTTGGTACCATTGATATGACTTCATATTTTAAAAGTTTAAATGTGGAAAATTAATTAGCATTGTAATGTTTTGGTACTAAGAGAGTAGCATCATATCAGGTAGATGGAAGCTTTGAGGTTGGGGGAGGATTAGGAGACAGGGAGAAAGTAAAGGGATGGGAAAAGCCATTTAAAATATACACAGTGTACATGTACTAAGCAGTTGGGTGCTAACCAAAAGGTTGGTAGTTCAAATCCACCAGTGGGTCTGCAGGAGAAAAGACCTGGTGATCTGCTCCCATAAAGGTTACAACCTAGGAAACCCTACAGAGCAGTTCTATTCTACCCTGTGTAATCTCTATAAGTCAGGATCAGCTTAATGGTGTACAACAACATAGATAAACAGATGTAGATATTCCTTAAACAACCCAATACATTAGATATTATTCTTACAATATTTTTTATTTTCTAAATGTAACATGAGTATTACGCTTAATGTAGACAATACAAGCAAGATAGGTATTGTTAGATTCATTTTATGGATTGTGAAGCTCCAAAACTCGCTGCTGTCAAGTTGATTCAACTCATTAGCAACCCCTCCTTGGGTTTCCGAGGCAGTATCTCTACAGAAGTAGATTGCCCACTATTCCTTCGGAGGAGTGGCTGGAGAGTTTGAAATGCCAGCCTTCTGGGTAGCAGTCAGATGCCATAGGCACTACGCCCCTGGAACTCCCAAGGCTCAGAAATGTTAATTAACTTTTCCTTTTTAAAATAAAGCTAGTAACTGATGGATTCAGAAGAAGTTCATATTGTTTCTTCTAAACCATGTTGCTTCCTAACTGTCAGTGCTAAGGAGTATTTTACAATTTAACTTCACCAAGAGGTCTAAGTTTTGGAGGTATCTGATTGTAGCCTTGCCAACCATTAAATAGATGTTTGAACAAGATGACTTTGGGGGTCCCTTTGAACTAGGAGAACTAGGAATTCTCTTACTTAGCTTGCCTTGACACTCCACCAATAGTGGTCTATCTCTGTTCTGATGGTGTTTATTACCTATTATCTATGGTGTTTATTTCCTAATTATATACTCTGATGGTGGTTTTCTTTCTGTATGAAAGAGTTTTGTCTTCCCAAGTAGAATGTAATATTAAAAACATGACATCTTTTAGTATTTTATGGTATCTAATTGGCATAAAACTTTATATATACTATTAAGCACTGCTTAATATACTTAATAGTGTATATATTAAACATTGCTGGGAGCTCTGGTGGCATAGTGCCTAAGACTGCTAACCAGAAGTCTGGCGGTTCAAAACCACCAGCCACTCCTCGGAAGGAAGATTGGGCAATCTACTTCTGTAGGGATACTACCTCGGAAACCCAATCGGGTTGCTATGAATGGGAACCGACTTGACGGCAGTGAGTTTGGTTTTTTTGCTTTTTATTAAGCATTGCTAAATATGAGAATGAAGAGCTTTTTCCCTCCCCAGTCAGTGCCCCATGTAGGAAATCCCCACCCCTGTTTTTAACTATTTCAAAAAATGTTTATCAGCCATGTGATATGTACTCAATCATATGCTATGGACTAAAGTTGGATCCCTGCTGGGCAGTGATCTTAATTAAAATGATTCTGGTCTGTGCCTTATTGGACAGATAATAGTATTCAGAAGCAACTTTAATTTTTGTTTGATGAGGCTGATTATTTTATTGCAGGTTAATTATTTTATTTTATTGCACTGGACCAAGATTTAGGGAAGAGAGCAGTTTCATATGATTATCTTATGTTTAATAGTTGAAGGGAGAGACTGCTCTCTGAGTTTATATGAAGATGGGACATGGGGCAGAATTTTCATGCACTGACTTTCAGTAAGCAAAGTGGAAAATCAGTGTTTCAGTTTTTTTCTTTAGCTGTTCTGACTGCTGTTGTGCATGCTAAATTGTTTCTCTCTTCATCTCTGCTTCTCAGGTTACTGAAAGTCAGGGCAAACTACAAACCAAATTCCTTCTTTAATTGAGTCTAAGACCCTGCAAATGTACAGATTGAAAACACTGTACGTTATAGCAGTGCTCTTTTTACTGGTGCCACATCAGAGAGTATTGCCTGATTGTACAATAACTTGGTGCTCATACAACAGAACCTTTGTAATTTAACAAGTTATGCTGTACAGGCTCAGGCAACCAGTGTTCCATCCATAGAAATCATTCCTGAGATGGAAAAGCTTTTTAGATAGAGTTTGCTTCATGTAGAAAGTATTATATTTTCATATTCAAAGGAAAAAAAGTTATTAATAAAAGTGCTTACTCACGTTGTTAATAAAAAGTGTTGTTTCTATTTATGTTAATTAATTACCATGAATAATTTGGCCACCTAGGTAGCATGTGTACTGTGAATGCTTGGCAGAAGTTTATCTTTTTTCACGCAATCTCACTTTTTGAGAGAAGATGACATAGTGTATCCCTAGTGCATAAGGCCTTTGTATTCAGAAAATGCCAAGCTTGGGAAATCTACTCACATGACACACAAATAGGTAGTGTATAGAAGTTTGGGATTCCTTGATCTCTGCTTTGCTGTGATTTATTCTGATCTGTGAATTCTTGTAATTACATTTGTTGTTCTTATCTAGTTTCCTAAGAGCAGGATGTAAAAGCCAATTGAAGTGGAAGATTGGCTTTTTAAATGAAGTTTTAAGCAAGTACGGAATTATTGAATTTTGAAAGTATTTTATATTATAAAAAGTAATTTTTTTGGGTGGAAAATGATGAAAATACTAAGACATGTAAAGGAAACCATATAGAATTAGAGAGTTTTAAAAAAATATTTGCCAACAAAGGGAATGTTATCCAAACCCTTTCTTGATTTCCTGATTTCTATCAGTGACACAAATCATAAAAATTAGACCTTTCCTATTTTTCTTCACATATTCTCTTTGCTCTGTCAATGTCCAGTTTTTCTTTTAATACTCTTACTGGTCTATCATCTTATATTTTGAATACTCAAAATACAATCTGATTTTCCTGATTGAACCAAAATATTTTGTTGTTTTTTCCAACTGACAGTCCTCCCTGCCCATTCATCTACCTATCCAAAATGTGTCTCTGCTCTGTGCCCAGGGGAAGGAGAGTTTAGACTGGAAGCCACCCCCAGGTCAGGGCTATATATGCATTACATTTCGAGGACAGTAGCAAACTACTACAAGATTTTCTCAAGTGTTTTGGATTTATACTTTCATATGATTAGTTTGACAGAATGGCATTGAATGAGAGTAAGACTGGAATCCACGAAACAATTATAAATCTAAGCATCAGAGAATCAGGGTCTGAGTGATGGTGCAGGGATTAAGAAGAGGAGATACATTTTAGATAAAATAATTTGAGAGATATTATCAATTTAGATTCCATTGCTATCAATCCAGCTATTTATTATCTTCAAATGAACTCTGAATACTAATTAGGGATCTTTTGTATTTTTCTTGATATCCACTTAGTGTTCATTCTCTTCTTGATAAATCCAGCAAGACAAATGTTGAAAGAGACATCCATTTCTATTGTTGAATGTGAATTCATCAATAGTAATGAATTTAGAATGGCCTTATATTTCATCTTTTCTTATTCTTCTCAGTGAGAAACTGTGCTTTGAAATTTTTAATTTTTTCTAGGTTTGGTAATATTTTCTGATAGAAGAGGGAAACATAGTTTTAAATTACTCGATTTATGCACTAGCTCTGATATAGGAAAGGTATGGCTAGTGTTAAATTCTGAGTGAGGGTGAATTCAGAAGAGAGGAGTAGATTAATAGAAACTTTGATGGATAGCTAGAACATATAAATTTAGTCTCTTTGAAGCCATGGAAAACTTATCATTTCCTAAAAACCACAATAAATTCAATTAGAAGCCATTGTTCAGTGATAAAATGTGAATTGGAAGTGAGAGTATTCCTGGAGATAGGTTTGTAATGGATCTGCTATGGTGGTCTTATAGTAATGGAAGGAGACTAGGAATATCTTCTGATATTTATACAGTTCAGTGAAAGACCAATAATCTCAAGAGAATGCCTCACATTTGGGATCTTGAACAAGAAGGCAGGAATTTGGAGATAATTGGTATAGTTCAAAGCCTTTCTTGGCATGTTGTTGTTATGTGCCGTCGAGTCAGACCTGACTCATAGCAACGCCTCCTTGGGTTTCTGAGATAGTATCATTACGGAAGTAGATTACCCAACCTTCCTTCCAAGGAGTGGCTGGTGGGTTTGAACTAGCAGCCTTCTGGTTAGCAGTCAAATGCCTTAGGCACTACACTACCAGAGCTCCTTTATCTTGGCATATGCTAGCAATTTTTTTGGGGGCGTTGGGGGGGAGGAGTTCTTTTTCCAGCTGTGTTATATGTGAGTTTCTCATGAGTTGGAGCTCTGGAATGAGGACAGTAGGGGAAACAAGAAACTGATGTTCCTTGCCCTCTATGGACAGAAGAGGAGGCCAGTCCTCTAGAGTCTGGCAGTAAATTTCATGTAAGAGATAGGTGAAAGCGATGATCCTAGCAGAGCTATGCTTAGGGTTCTGGGCATATTTCTGACCATATAACTACAGACAAATATGAAAAGACTATAAAGGCTCATTTGGAATTTTAGAAATGAACAAATGTTAAACATTATTGAAGAGTCTTTTTTATGACTCTTTATATAAAAGAAAGAAAGAAAGAAACAAACAACCTCTCTATGTTCTTGAGCCCGGAGAAAGATATAGAAAGACATACTGATAGGCTGCTGCCATTGATTTAGGAGGTACAAGAGTATAATAGTTAATAAAACAGGGACTCTAGCCAGACATCTCTTTCAAATCCCAGTTCTGCCACGTACAAGTTGTATGGCCTTGGGGAAGCTACTTAGCCTCTTTTGTGTTTCTTCTTTCATAGTGTTGATATGAGAATTAAATAAGGCAGTATGTGTAGAGTACTTAGAATAGTATCTGGCAATTGGTAGGTGATATACAAGTGCTTGTTAAATAGAATGAAATAAGATTCACTTATTTTTATCTGAAAGGAGAGAAAATAAAGAATTGTTATTTATATATGTATTTTTTCTTTTCTACTGAGGACTAAAACAGATTGGAATTCTCTATTAGCATATAGCTTTCAGTTAACTGCTAAAACTATGTATAGGTACACATTAGGGGCATGGTACTTGGCTTGACTTCCAGGTTTCTGGCTGGAATTGGCTAGGAAGATTGTGATATCATTCATGAAGAAGGAGATTTTAGGAAGAATATAACAGGAATACTGGTACTTATTTTCATTTGTGCTGCTTTTAGGGGGTATGGGGAGGTAGAAGCTGTAAGAATAGTACATTTTGAACCTTTTCAGTTGGAGCTGTAGTTGAGCCTGATTAAGTTGCTGGTCAGCTGGGCCAGTGCATAGGGCACCAAAACATTATGTGAGCAGATGTACTTGGATAAACCTTTGGAAGTGGTGAGGGCTGGTGGTGACTATTATAAAGGAGATGTTCCAGTAATAAAGGATTTTGGAATTTTTCTCTTAGGACTTTAGCATTGGTTAACTGCAGAGCTTTGTTTCAGTGATTTGTTTTTCAAATTTTGGGCCTGCCTTAATAGTTAGGGGTAAGAGAGAACATGCTAGGCTCTATTGGTATCTTTCTGCATACTTCTCTATAGCATTTAGCCTTGTCTCTAAATAAATATTGAACAAATATTTAAAGAATATGTGTTTGAACAGTTAACCAATTACTAATTTTGCCCATGTTTCTCAGTCTGGCTCTCAAACCTAGGTTTGAGGTACAGCTATGTGGATCTGTAGCATGCGTGTGGTAGTTGAATACATGGAAGTGGATGAGAATACCCTGTTGTAGAGTGACAAGGGAAATGTTTAGGACAACTTTTTTTTTTTTTTTAATAATGGATTTTTTTTTTTCATTTTAAAGACAGTTTTTAGGAAAGTGTTATATACATCCATGAAAGCTGTGTGAAAGTGTACAGCTTGATGAATTTAATCAAATCGAACTGAGTATACCCATGTAATCAGTACCCAGATCAATAGTTTCCCAGTAGCTCCTCTTTCATTCCTTCCAGTCTAAACTCTCCTTCCCCTAGGTGGTAACCCCAATCCTAATTAGGTCCTAAGGTATGCATATGTCCTGCTTTAGTTGTTGTTGTTAGGTGCCGTTGAGTAGGCTCCTACTCATAGCGACCCTGTGTACAACAGAATGAAACACTTCCTGATTGTGTACCATCCTCACAGTCCTTGCTATACCTGACCTCTTCCTTGCAGCCACTGTGTCAATCCATCTTGTTGAGTGTTTTCTTTTTCGCTGACCCTCCACTTTACCAAGTATGATATCCTTCTCCAGGGAATGATCCCTTCTGACAACATGACCAAAGTAGATGAGATGAAGTCTGACATTCTCACTTTTAAGGAGGATTCTGGCTTCACCTCATCCAGGATAGATTTGTTCATTCTTCTGGTAGTCCATGGTACTTTCAGTATTCCTCACCAACACCACAGGTCAAAAGCATCAGCTCTTCTTCAGTCTTCCTTATTCATTGTCCAGCTTTCGCATGATTGAAAATACCATGGCTTGGGTCAGGCGCACCTTAGTCTTCAAAGAGACATCTTTGCTCTTTAGCACTGTAAAGAGGTCTTTTGCAGCAGGTTTGCCCAGTGCAATACATCGTCTGATATCTTGACTGATGCTTTCATGGATGTTGATTGTGAATCCAAGTGATATGAAATCTTTGACAACTTCAATATTTTCTCCATTTATCATGCTGCTTCTTATTGGTCCAGTTGTGAGGATTTTTGTTTTCTGTATGTTGAGGGGCAATCCATGGTGCAGATTGTAGTCTTTAATCTTCAGTAAGTGTTTCAAGTCATCTTTACTTTCAGCAAGCAAAATTGTCTTGTCTGCCTATGGCAGGTTCTTAATGAGTCTTCCTCCAGTCCTAATGCTGTGTCCTTCTTCATACAGTCCAACTTCTCAGATTATGTGGTCAGCATACAGATTTAACAAGTATGGTGAAAGGATACGACCCTGACACACTCCCTTCCTGATTTTAAACCATTGTTCTATTTGAATGACAGCCTCCTGGTCTATGTACAGGCTCTTCATGAGCACAATTAAGTGTTCTGGAATTCCCATTCTTCTCAATGTTATCCATAATTTGTCAGGATCCACACAGTCAAATGCTTTTGGATAGTTAGTAAAACCTACATAAAACATCTTTCTGGTGTTCTTTGCTTTCAGCCAAGGTCCATCTGACATCAGCAATGATCATCCCTCGTTCTACTTCCTCTTCTGAATCCAGCTTGCGTTTCTGGAAGTTCCCTGTCAATATATTGCTGCAGCTGTTTTTGATTTATCTTCAGCAAGATTTTACTTGTGTGTGATATTAATGATATTGTTTGATAATTTCCACATTCTGTGGGATCACCTTTCTTTGGAATGAGTATAAGTATGGCTCTTTTCCAGTCAGTTGGCCAGGTAGCTATCTTCCAAATTTCTTGGCATAGATGAGTAAGTACCTCCAGAGTGGCATCCGTTTGTTGAAACATCTCAATGGGCGTCTCATCAATTCCTGGAGCCTTGTTTTTCACCAATTCCTTCAGTGCAGCTTTGACTTCTTCCTTCAGTACTATTGGTTCTTGATTATATGCCACTTCCTGAAATAGATGAATATTAACCTATTCTTTTTAGTACTCTGCGTACTCTGTTTTAGTGACTCTGTGTATTCCTTCCATCTTCTTTTGATACTTCCTGCATCATTCAATATTTTGCCCATAGAATCTTTCAGTATGGCAATTTGAAGTTTGAATTTTTTCTTCAGTTCTTTCTGCTTGAGAAATGCCAAGCGTGTCTTCTCTTTTGGTTTTCTAACTCCAGGTCTTTGCATATTTCATTATAATAATTGACTTTGTTTTCTTGAGCTGCTCTTTGAAATCTTCTATATAGCTCTTTTATCTTGTCATTTCTTCACTTTGCTTTAGCTATTTTCCATTCAAGAACAAGTTTTAGAGTGTCTTCTGATACCCTTTTTTTTTTTTTTCATCCTTTCTTTTCTTTTTAAAGACCTTTTGCTTTCTTAAATGATAATGTTCTTGTTGTCATCCCACAATTCATCTGGTTTTCAGTCATGGGTGTTGAGTGAATGCATCAAATCTCTTCTTCAGATGGTCTCTAAATTCAGTTGGGATATAACCCAAGGTAATATTTTGGCTTTCGTGGGCTTGTTTTAATTGTGTTCAGCTTCATCTTGAACTTGCATATGAGCAATTGATGATCTGTTCCACAGTCAGCTCCTGGCATTGTTTTGGCTGAAGATACCGAGCTTCTCCCTCACCTCTCTCCACAGATGAACTCAATCTGGTTCCTGTGTACTCCATCTAGTGAGGCCCACATGTATAGCCATCACTTATATTGTTGAAAAAATATATTTGCAGTGAATAAGTCATTCGTCTTCAAAATTCTATCTTGTAATCTCTGGTGTCATTTCTGTCACCAAAGCTATATTTTCCAACTACTGGATTCTTCCTTGTTTCCAACTTTAGCATTGTAATCTCTGGTAATAATCAATACATCTAAGTTGCATGTTAGGTCAATTTTAGTCTGCAGAAGTTGATAAAAATCTTCGATTTCTTAATCTTTGGCTTTAGCAGTTTGTGCATAAATTTGAATAATAGTAGTTGTTCTGGTTACCTAGTGCCACTCTGACAAGAATATACCACAAATAGGATGGCCTTAACAAATAGGAGTTTATTCTCTTACAGTTTAGAGGCTTTACATCCAAATTCAAAGTGCCAGGCTCTAGGGGCTGGGTGAAAGCCCCTCAACCTTAGGGTCCAGCTCTGCCTCCTGCTCCCGGCCCACTGGAGCTAGAGGCATTTCTTCACTCAGACAGCTGCTAAGGCTGAGAAGCCGAAGGTTGACAAGTAAAAAGGCACAATCCCGATGTTACCAAACCACACGGCAGGCCATTAACTTAAGTCCATTGTAAGTCCCAAGATTGGCAGAGCATAGCAGGCTGCTGAGCAATGACACTGCTACATGCAGTGTCCAAGCATGCCATAGGCTAGAGACCATTCCCAAGGCTTCTCCTTATATACCGGAAGCAGACCACATCCCAAAGGCAGCTAGTCAGCTGCTTGTGGTAGATCCCACCATGGAGTTGATTGCCAGTCTCATCATGGGGAATAACTACCACCAGCTGCCCAGCCACTCAACCAGGCCTAGCCAAGTTGACACACAAACATTACTACTACAGTAGTATTAACTGGTCTTCCTTGTAGACGTATAGATATTATTCTATCACTGATAGGGTTGTACTTCAGGATAGATCTTGAAACATTCTTTGTGAGGATGAATGCCATGCTATTCCTCTTTGTCATTCCTGGTGTAGTAGATCATATGATTGTCTGATTTTGAATGGCCAAAACCATTTCAGTTCACTAATGCCTAGGTTATTGATCTTTATGTGTTCCATTTCACTTTTGGTAACTTCGAATTTTTATACATTCCATGTTCTAATTATTAATGGATGTTTGCAGCTGTCTTTCCCATTTTGAGTCATGACCCATCAGCAAATGTAGGTCCTGAAAGCTTTACTCCATCCATATAGGTGAGTCTACTTTGAGGAGGGAGCACTTCCCCAGTTGTATTTTGAGCCTTCCAACCTGAGGGGTTCATCTTCTGGCACTGTATCAAATATTGTTTCAGGGCTATTCATGAAGTTTTCCAGTAGAATGTCAGACAGTGTTTGACTGCTATTCATAAGGTTTTCACTGGCCAATTCTTTAAGAACTGGATAGGCCCTTCCTTATTCCAATTCTGTCTTAGTCTGGAAGCTCCACTGGATCCTGTCCACCATGGGTGACCTTGCTGGTATTTGAAATACTGGTGGCATAGCCTTCAGCCTCACACAGCAACATGGAAGCAAGCCACCACGATACAAGAACTGACAGACGAGTAGTAGTAGTAGATACTTTAGTAGATACTGCCAAATAGTTTTCCCAAGTAATTGTACTAATCTACAATACATCCAACAGAATATGAGAATTCTAATTGCTCTACATTTTTACTAACTTTACTAACAGGGAAGATATTTTCCCTTTTATTAATTTTAGCCTTTTTGGTGGGTATATAATAGTGTTGCATTATGGTTTTTGTTATTATTAATTTTTTTATTGTGATTTAGGTGAAAGTTTACAAAGGAAATTAGTTTTCCATTGAGCAGTTTATATACAGATTATTCCATGACATTGGTTGCGATCCCCACACAACTCTCCCATTTCCACTTTAGGTTCCCTGTTCCTTTTGCCTAGCTTTCCTGCTCCTTCCTGACTTCTTAGTTTTGCTTTTGGGAAAATGCTGCCCTTTTGGTCTCATATAATTGATTGTTCTGAAAAGGGTGTTCCTCCCAGGTGTTACTGTTCACTTTTAGGCCTTTTATGTGATTGAAAGGTGATTCCTAGGAGTGGTTTCAGTTATAAGTTAGAAGGATGTCTAAGAGCCATGGTCTCAGGGGTCCATTAATCTCTATCAGACTAGTAAGGTTGGCCTTTTTTTTTTTTCAAAGTGTGATTTGGGTGAAAGTTTACAGAGCAAATTGATTTTCCATTCAACAGTCCATACATTTGTGACATTTACTGCAATCCTCAAACTGTAATCACCTTCTTCCCCCTCCTACGTCCACCCCTTCCATTCATCCTTCCTTCCCCTCCCACCTTCCCAGCTCTATCCCTGGGCAAGTGGTGTCCTCTTGATCTCATATGCTCAATTGACTCATATGCTCATATGCGCTAATGACTGCATATCATCCTGGTATTACTGTTCACCTTATCGGCCTGTCTGTTGTTTGGCTGACCGTTAAGTCATGGGACTTAAGTTCAGTTGTTAGCTTAGAGGACATCTAAAAGCCATAGTCTCAGGGGTTCCACCAGTCTTCATCTAATCAGTAAGCCTGGTCTTTTTATGATTTTGAAGTTTGTTCCACATTTCGAACCCACTCTATCTGGGACCTCTTATTGTGAACCCTTTCAGGGCAGTCAGCAGTGGTGGCTGGGCAACATCTAGTTCTGGTCTCAGAATTTTGGAGGCTGGGGTTCACATGCTCCATTAGTCCTTTGGACTAATTGTTTCTTTGTGTCTTTGGTTTTCTTCATTCTTCTTTGCTCTAGACAAAATGAGATCAATAGTTGCACCTTAGATGTCCACTTACAAATTTTTAAGACTGCAGTCTCTACTCTTCAATGTAGAATGTACAACATAGAACATTGTCTTTATGGACTGTGTTATACCAGTTAGCCTTAATGCACCCTGAGACTATGATCCTCAGTGTCCATACTCAATGACTCATTCCCTCAAGGTGGTTGTGACTAAGACATTTACATAACTTTGTCCCCTGCATGTTCTGCTACATTCATGGATATATTTAAAGCACATATAAATACACAGGTAAAGATAGCTCTGTCAAACCTATATATATTCCTGGATGTAGTCCTATTTGCCTCCCCACTCCTGTGGGATTGATTGAGTGTCCATCTATGTATCCACTAGTGAATTATTGTTATTACTGTTAGCAGTAATTATTAATTGTTTACAGTTAATTGTGGGATTGTGTATGTAATAGTATTCACCTTTGTTGCCTTTAACCATTGTGGTCCTCCTTGTGTCTTCTATTGCCTTAGTGATATTTTGTTGACCTTATTATATATTGCCTTTCCCTTCACCCAAGTAAATACAAATCTCCCCTCTAGTTGGTGATTTTCCCTCTCATCTCCTCCCATCCTGTTAACCTTCAAAGTACAGTTCTTTCTATGTGTAAACCTTTTCTTAATTTTTTACAGTTGTGGTTTCATACAATAATTGTCCTTTTGTGATTGACTAATTTTACTCAGTATAATATCCTCTAGGTTCATCTAGGTTATGGAAGTGTTTTACAGGTTCATCATTATTCTTTAACGTTGCGTAGTATTCCATTGTGTGTATGCTTGAACAATTTCTCTTAGAAAGATCAGCACAAGGCCGGTCCCCATGAGGCGGAGGTTAAAGATGTCCCAAATGTCCAAACTACCATGCCACTCCATCATTTCAGACATTAACTCCTCCTCCTCTTCCCAGTAATTTCCCAGTCTTAAGGTTCTGTATTTCGCTGTAACGCCTCACAGAACTCACAGACACCCAAGGGTTCGTCTCACGTAGTAGTGGTGGAGGCTGGCAGGCTG
>NW_006921941.1:353485-357293 GCF_000298275.1 Orycteropus afer afer | reverse complement strand
TATAGGGAATGACTACTACCAGCTGCCCAGCCAAGTTGATACCTGACCTTAACTACCACCCCACCCCAAACAGGCATGGATAATGGGATTTACAAAACATGACAGAATGGAGGACAATGGCTAGAAGGGCTACATCAAGCAATTCACTGAAGTGTGTATGTACCATAGTTTGTTTAACCATACATCTATTGATGAATGTATAGGTTGTTTCCATCTTTTTGCTATGTGAATAATTCTATGATGAGCATGAGTGTGCATGTATCTGTTCGTGTCACAGCTTTTATTTCTCTAGAATATGTACCTACTAGTAGGATTGCTGCATCATACGGTATTTCTATTTCCAACTTCTTAAGGAAGCACCATACCACTTTCCATAGTGGTTGTACCATTTTATGATCCCACCAACAGTTTATGAAGGTTCCAGTCTCTCCACACCCTCACCAGTATTTGTTATTTTCAGTTTTTTTTTTGTTTTTAAACTTTGGTATTAATGCTGTGGGAGCTCTGGTAGTATAGTGCCTATAGCCTTTGACTGCTAACCAGAAGGCTGGCAGTTCGAATCCGGCAGCCACTTCTCAGAAGGAAGATTGGGCAATCTAATTCTCTAGTGATACTGCCTGGGAAACCCAAAGAGGGGTCGCTGTGAGTTGGACATCTTACAAGATGGCAGTGAGTTTTTTTTTGCGGGGGGGTTCCTTTTTTAATGGTTTGTTTGAGTTCTTTAAATATTTTAGATTTTGAGGCTTTGTCCTTTGTGGAAACATCAACTTTTAAGAGAATGATTGATAGAATTATAGAAAGGAGAATGACAAGAAATGGTTTGAGATCTGAAAACCAAACTTGGTTTGTGAAAACCAAGGGAATATTTGTCAAGGAAGTTGGGACCTTCTTTAGTAAAGATGAAACACTTTGACTTGTAGCTGTTTGCAAGTACTTCCAAGGAAACATCAGAGTAAAACAGAAAACTATCTGTAAATGCAAAAGACAAATTGGCTGTGTTTAACTTATTACTGATACATTTAAAAAGTGAATATCTGATAAGAGTTCAAGAATAATGTAGCTGATAAGGAAATTTAGTTACTGTTTCTGCAACATGAAAAACAAAATTGTCATTTCAAAAATTTTAGGAAAAATATCAATAAACATAATGATCAGCCTTATTTTCAAAGAAGAGTGAATGTACATCTAATAAAAATTTCAGGAAAAAAACCTTTCATATATAACATCATAATAACCTTGACATAATATACCAGGATTATACCAAGCATATAGTTAGATATGCAAAAATATATCAAGAATCTCAAGTAAATAGATTCTGTGTGTCTGGAGTTGTTGTTGTTGTTGTTATGTGCCGTCAAGTCGGACCCGACTCATAGCGACCCCTCCTTGGGTTTCCGAGGCAGTATCACTACGGAAGTAGATTGCCCCATCTTCCTTCTGGAGTAGGCTCTAAATATTAGTATGGCTTCTTACATAAGTGATGTGAATTCCCAGTTGAAAACCACTGGTCTAGAAGATGCTAGATCCAAATTAAACAAGTAAAGTTGCAAACAGGTTAACATTTTAAAAACAACTGAAAGTTTGACTGATAACACTAATATTAGGGAAGGTAGAAGCACCAGGGTTCTGATAAATAGAAACATATCAGGGATAGCAGTGGCATTGGCAATTCTCTAGGTGATTCTCATACATCATAATTTCTGAAATATTTATTGTTGTTGTTGTTGTTATTTGCCGTCAAGTCGGCCCCGACTCATAGCGACCCCTCCTTGGGTTTCCGAGGCAGTATCACTACGGAAGTAGGATTGCCCAACCTTCCTTCCGAGGAGTGGCTGGTGGGCTTGAACCGCCAGCCTTCTGGTTAGCAGTCAAGTGCCTTAGGCACAATGCTACCAGAGCTCCCGAAATATTTATAGTATTTTACAAATTGAATCTAAGGAAGACAAAGTATCTCTTCTGATTTGCTAACTAAATGGTAGTAACCTATCAGATAAGCCTAAATATTTCTAGCACATCTCTTTTTACAAGGCAAAACAACAAATTCTTTACGATTTTCCGGGATCCCTCTGAGAAATCTCAAAGACAGTTTTAGATCCAAAAGATAACATTTAGGATTCAATTTGAGGAAGGCAAAAATATCAAAAGTTGTCAGTATATCTGAATGCTTGATTAAGATAGGATCATCAGTTCCTGAGAAAAAATGCTTGCCTGTTTAATCAAGGTGATAATAAAAGCATTAAAAGCAAGCATAGGAGGTAACATGAGTGTAAAGAGCCTTAAATGTTTTCTACATGAGAAATATTTGTTTTCTTATATAAGCAAAGATATAATAAAATTAACAAAATCATAAACGGTTATTCTGTTAAGACACAGAATCTTTGTTATCTAGGCAGATTACACAGGGTAAATAATACTCTTTAACAGTATCTTAGTAAGAGCAGATCAATAATCAAAGAAAATTTTTGTCATTTAATAGGGAGAAAACCAAATCCTAGCTTTGCATAAATATAATATTTTATATGAAAATTCCTCATAAAATAACTCATCAAATCTTAGTCAGTTTTACCACAACACTTTTAATTTCCTTTCTGTAAATCTTCTACAACATTCTATATCCATACACATCTCAAAAATAAACACTCTCATTGACAGGCCTAAATATATACAGCCTCTGTATAGCCTTAAAAAAGTGTGTAAAAATAAGAATAAAAAGTATATAAGCTTAAACTCTATTTAGGAATCAATGTTCTGTTGTTGTTGTTAGCTGCTGTTGAGAAGGTCACTCATAGTGACCCTGTGTACAACAGAATGAAGCACTGGTTGGTCCTGTACCATCCTCACAATCTTTGCTATATTTGAGCCCATTGTTGCAGCCACTATGTCAATCCACTCCATTGAGAGTCTTCTCTTTTTTCACTGGCCTTCTACTTTACCAACCATAATGTCCTCCTCCAGGGACTGGTTCCACTTGATAACATGCCCAAAATACATGTAGATGAAGTCTCACCATGCTTGCTTCTAAGGAGCATTCTGGCTATACTTCTTCCAAAACAAATTTGTTTATTCTTCTGGCAGTCATGATATATTCAGTATTCTTTGCCAACGCCATAATTCAAAGGCATCAATTCTTTGGTCTTGCTTATCCATTGTCCAGCTTCGCACGCATGTGAGGCAATTGAAAATACCATGGCTTGAATCAGGCGTACCTTAGTCCTCAAAGTGACATCTTTGCTTTTTAACACTTTAAAAAGGTCTTTTGCAGCAGATTTTCCCAATGTAAAATACTGTTTGGATTTCTTGATTGCAGCTTCTGTGGGTGGTGATAGTGGATACAAATCCTTGACAACATCAGTATTTTCTGTATTTATCATGATGTTGCTTATTGGTCCAGTTGTGAGGATTTTTGTTTTCTTTATGTAGAGGTATTATCCATACTGAAGGCAGTAGCCTTTAATCTTCATTAGTAAGTGGTTCAAGCCCTCTTCACTTTCAGCAAGCAAGGTTGTGTCATATGTTTATTGCAGGTTGATAATAAGTCTTCTAAAACTGATGCCATGTTCTTCTTCATATAGTCCAGCTTCTTGGATTATTTGCTCAGCATACAGATTGAATAAGTATGGTGAAAGATACAACCCTGACATATACCTTTCCTTATGTTAAACCATGCTGTATCCGCTCATTTTGTTTTAAACAACCTCTTGGTGTGTGTACGCAATTAAGTGTTCTGGAATTCCCATTCTTTGTAATGTTCTCTAGGAGCTCTGGTGGCTTAGTGCCTGAGGCATTTGACTGCTAACCAGAAGGCTGG
>NW_006921941.1:336926-353050 GCF_000298275.1 Orycteropus afer afer | reverse complement strand
GTTTGAACCGCCAGCCTTCTGGTTAGCAGTCAAGTACCTTAGGCACTATGCTACCAGAGCTCCTAGAAAAAATATACTGCTTTATAATACATACATTGTTCTTGCTTTTGGTGTTGATTGTCTTTTTTCTTTCAAGTTTAAATTTTCCTAATTTTAATATGATGCATGATTTTCAATTGTATTGTAGACATTTTGTGTATTATGTTATGAGACTCTGGATCTTACTGAAATCTTCTGTTTTAACATACCTACTTGATACTGCTGTATCAGTGCAAGAGGTTATTCTTTTCCAGGTTGAGGTGGAAGTCTAAGTTCTCCTATGGGCCTCTTTTGATATCCTTAAGCCTTGTTACTGCTGAGAGGAGGTGTTATTTCAAGTTCCCTCTGGTAGCATAGTGGCTAAAGCACTTGACTGCTAACCAGAAGGCTGGCGGTTCAAACCCACCAGCCGCTCCTCGGAAGGAAGGTTGGGCAATCCTACTTTCGCAGTTGGGCAATCCTACTTCCGTAGTGATACTGTAGTGATAGTGATACTGTAGTGATACTGCCTCGGAGGGGTTGCTATGAGTCAGGGCTGATTGGATGGCAGATAACAACAACAACAATTAGGCCTTGTATGTCAGCTCCTTGGCTGGGAGAGGGAAGGGTACCTTATTACTATTCCTCAACTGGCCTCCACTGAAAGCACAGCAGGAAAGAGGATTTGTGACCACTGGATAATAGTGAATGTTTTGGCTTCCTGCTAGGCTCCCACTGACACCACCTTGGTGAGGAGTGGTAGAAGTGCCTTGTTACACTTCACAGGAGTGAAAGTTTAGACTCTCTGCTTGGCCATTGTAGATGAGAGTGGGCCTGGAGTTAGGAAGAATCTCATTTTATTTCCATAGTGCTTGGCTCTTGTAGGTCAATTATAGTCTAAAAGTTTGCCATGGTGCTTGGTTGACCCTTTCGTAGTCCTTGGGATAGAGAGTGAGGAACTTTTCTTGGACCTTTTTTTGGCCTGCTTTTGTTAGCTTTTCCAGCTTTTCTTGTACTCACTGTGGGATATATGAGGAAAAAATAAAATGAAATAATAGAAAAGAAGGAAAACACCAAGGAACTCAAAGCTATAATGTTCTGCAGTTCCTGAGGTCTCTGAGGTCCCTAACCAGTTGTCCTCCTTCTCTATGTCTTTTAGAGTCTTCTTATTCTTGTTTTATATAAAATGTCCAGAATTCTTAGCTCTACTTAGTATGAATAATAGAGAGACATGAATCTACTTAATCCTTCATTAGTTAACTTCTGTTTTTTTTTTTTTTTTTTAACAATACTTTGAAAGTGATGAAGTGCTTTTACATGCATCATCTCACTTGAGGCTCACAAGAAACTTATGTCATATAGCTACTGGTCTGTTACCTGTATTTAATTGATGAAATATCAGATTTGTAGGATTAAAAAGAAATTCAAGAGGAGAGTCAGGATCAGAAACTAAGTAATTCTGTGTCTACCCATCTTTTTTTTCCCTCTGTGGTACCTGTTTTTTTTTCTCCCAGTCACTCCAGCCTAGTAAGCATTTACTGCTTAACCATTAATTTGTAATGTGTGTATGATTTTTTTAATTGAAATTTAAAATTTGTATAGTTGCTTTGCCTTTATTATGAGGTTTTATATTATTTAAACAAATGATTAGCCTCCTGTACCTTATTTAGTCTTTGATTTCTTGCACAATGTCTTGGTTATAATTACACAACCCACTGCCATCAAGTTGATTCTGACTTATAGTGACCCTATAGAAAAGAGTAGAACTGCGTTATAAGGCTATAAATCTGTATGGAAGCAGATTGCCTCATCTTTCTCCTGCAGAGTGGCTGGTGGGTTTGAACTGCTTACCTTTTGATTAATAGTAGCCAAATGCTTTGACAGCTGTAACTTTGCATTTGATGAATTACTTTTTTTTTTTTTTTTTTATGTTATTGCTCCAGATGGGCTATCTCTGTCTCATTTTGGCCTCATATAGGGGAGGGATTGGCAGGAAAGATGGAAGGACTACAAAGACATCTTTTACGAAGGGTTGGGAAAGGAGAGTTATGGATAGAAGTAGACTTCCATCTTTTTTCTCTTTGTCTTGATCTTTGTTTCCTTCTGTCTCTTCCTGTCTTTCCCATTTTCTTCCTTGAACCAGCTTTGTTTGGCATAATGTATTCTTAATTCTCTTACGTTACTTAATGCTTTGGGTTTTGTAGTCTTTTGTTTCTTACTCTCTGTTTATAGCTTCCATGTTTACGATTCTTTTTTTCATGCCTTTTCCGTTGTCTTCCCCTGGACTTTCCAGGGTTCGGGCTATTTAAAGATTGGTTTGATGTAGCCCATTGTGTCCCACTAAAATATTTGTGTTTGTTTTCTTCCATCCCTCTCCCAAGAGACTCCAGGATCTGCTTAGATTCATTTGTCAATAATTTGAAGTTTTGCCCTTGGCCACCTTTTGTTTCTACTCTTAGGTTTTGTGCTTGAGGAAACATCACCATTCTCAGGACTTACACTACCATTTACATATCAGTGACTGCCAAATATCTTCATCTGCCCTGACTTCTCACCTAAGTTCTCCTGTTTTCTGTGTGTAGGACAGCTTCACCTTGATAAAGCTCAGAATGACAACTAATACTCAAAATGTCTAAAATTAAACTCATACTCATTCACCTTGTAATCTCCAAAAAAATATTTTTTTCTTTCTCAATTGGTAGCCACACTAACTATAAAGTTTTTCAAATTAGGGACTTAAAATTATCTTTGATCCATAACCCTTTCTCACTCTTATCACATTCATTCATTATTATGACCTTCATCACTAGTGCTACTGGTTCCACTGCCAGCACAGCTTTCTAAGATTTCTTCAGTATTCGCTATTTGTTAGATACTGTTCTGAACTCTTTACACATGTTAACTCATATAATTCACACATATGTCGCATAGTGCGTAAGGCATTTGACTGCTAACTAGAAGGCTGACAGTTCAAACCCACCAGCCACTCCTTGGAAGGAAGGTTGGGCAATCTACTTCTGTAGTGATACCTCCTTGGAAACCCAAAGAGAGGTCGCTGTGAGTTGGATCCGACTCGACAACATTGAATTTAGTTTTTTTTTTTTTTTTTTTTTTGTCTTTGAGGTAGAATCTGTTATCATTCCTATTTTAAAGAGGAAGAACTCGAAACACTAACAGGTTAAATTGCTTAAGATCATACTAGAAAGTAGAGGAATCTGGCAGGTTTTTGCCATCTGATTTCAGAGTCTGTTCTTGGCAAGTCTTGCTAATTTTACATTAAGATTTTTTTGAGTCTGTCACCTCATATCCATCTGTGTCATTAATGCCCTGGTTTAGACTCTCATATTTTTGGGTGTAGGCTAACTAATCCTCTAGCCTTTCATTTTCTCTCTCAAGTCCATTCTCTGCAGTTACTACAATGACAGCACTAAAGGGCAAGTCCCCTTTTACAAATGGCAGTAGCTCCCCTAAACCTAGAAGTAGTGTCCAGGCTTTTTATCTCTGTATCCAGGGCTGTCCATTATCAGGTTCCTGTCTACACTGTCAAGAATCCCTGGGTGCTGCAAACAGTTAACACACTCAGCTGCTAACTGTTTGCACTGCAAGGTGGGAGGTTTGAATCCATCCACATGTGCCTTGGAAGAAAGGCTTGATGGTGTACTTCAGAAAAAACAGCCACTGAAAGTCCTATGGAGCATAGTTCCTATGGAGCATAGTTCTACTCTGACATACATGGGATTGCCATGAGTTGGAATTGACTTGATGGCACTTTTTTTTTTTTTTTTAAATAGTTATCTGCTCCTTCACTGATGATGCATTGGTAGTACAGTGGTAGAATTCTCACCTTCCCTGTGGGAGACCTGGCTTTGATTCCTGACCAGTGCACCTTATGTACAGCCACCATCTGCCCTTTAGTGGATACTTGTGTGTTACTGTGCTGCTGAACAAGGTTCAGCAGAGCTTCCAAAATAAGAAAGATTAGGAAGAAAGGTCTGGCAATCTACTTTCAAAAAATACCCAGTGAGAACCCTTTGGATCACAACAGTCTGATGAACAGCTGATCATGGGGACAACACAGGACAGGGCAACGTTTTATTCTTTTGCACGTGGAGCCATGAGTTGGGGGCTGACTCCATGGCAGGTAACAACAATAACTCCTTTACTGTTCTCTTTCTGCCCTTAACCAACCACTTCTGTGTTGTACTTTACGTTCTAACAACTCGGAACTCTATAGTTTCTGGAGTCATTCAGATCAGGAACTGGTTTGTATGCAAATTTATTTTTCTAATTCCTTCATGTACCCTCCTTCTCTTTCACTTTCAGTGTTCCTCCATAGCTCAAGAGTCTTCTCTCCCTTTTCTTGCCACTATAACTTTCCTCATATTATCTCTTGTACTAGAGAGGTTCTTTTTCCTCTGTTTGCTGAACAAACTTACAAGGTTTAAGTCAGGGTTCACCTCATCTTAGAAGTCTTCGCTGAATACTCTCTTTCCCTCTCTTCTCTTTCTGGGTTAGTTTGGTGCTCTGCCACTAACTCTACCATTGCATATAGACTGCATTGTAATTATTTGAGTTTTTAGTCTTTACCACTCAGATGGGCTTCTTGGATATGGAAACCATGTCATATTAATGTTTGTGTATAACATTAGTAAAGTACCCAACACACAATATCTAATTAACAAATGTTTATAGGATTGAGCTGAATTATGTATTCATCTTTGTATTTCTAATACTTATCCATTGTATAAGGATTTCTGGTGGTGCAGTGCCTAAGGCGTTTGACTGCTAACCACAAGGTTGGTGGTTCAGACCCACCAGCCACTCTGTGGAAGGAAGACAGGGCAATCTACTTCTGTAAAGATTTACTACCTTGGAGATCCAATAGGGGTGACTATGAGTTAGAATCAACTCGATGGCCAGTGGGTTTGTTTTGTTTTTTTGGTATCCATTCTATATGCTATATACTTTTTGCTGTATAAATGTTTGTCAAATGAATTCAGTTGTTGATATGAAGCTGTGCAATTTTATCACAGCACACAGAAATGACATAAACAGAAGGATATGTGGGTAGTTTATTGTAAAAGTCATCTTTGTACTTCTAGATAACTAGATAACTAGAATCAGTAATTATCAGGTAAGCGAAATTTTTCTTTTTTAGTATGTCACTGGAAGATTGGTATGTTGGGAGTAGCAGTTCATATTCTGCTTTTGCCTTGCTAGGCCCGACATTCAGTAGTATAGTAATAAAGTATCTTTTGACTTTGGTTCTCTAATCTGGAAACGCTAGCTGTTAATGCTAATGGTCTCCATTGAGATTCTTTAACAGATTCCAGCTAATATAAGCCTTTAGCCTCAGTTTTCACCCACAGTTGACTTTTATTACATTTGCATTTTCCCTACTTATTCTTTGTACTTCATTAGATTTTTTCAGTCCCACTCTTCTTAAAATAGCAAAATTATTGCTTCTGTGATTTCCTCCCCATCTGTCTTAGTTATCTTGTGCTGCTATAATAGTAATACCACAAATGAGTGGCTTTAACAAAAATAAATTTATTTTCTTACAGTTTAGGAAACTAGAAGTGAATTCAAGGTGCCTGCTTTAGGGGAAGACTTTCTCTGTTATATGTTAGCTCCAGAGAAAGGTCCTTTTACCTCTTCAACTTCTGCTTCTTGGTTTTGTGGAGATCTCCATGTGTCTTGACATCTATTTTACCTTATCTGTGCTGTGCTTGGTTACTTAATTTCTTTTAAATATCATAAAAGATGTGGGCATAGAGGTTAGGATTTATAACACTATTTTTTGGTGGAGATATAATTCAGTCCATAATATTCCACCCTTTGGCTCCTCAAAATTCAGTCCTTGACACATGTAAAACACATTTGCTACCTCGCATTATCCCAAAAGTCTTAAATCAACTCTGAGTCCAAAATCTTAGCTTCTAAATCATTTAAATGAAATATGGGTGAAACCTTAAGCATATATAAAGTAAACCTTAGGCATGTTAGAGTAAAATTTCTTGCCATCTGTGAACCTGTGAAATGTAGATTACAAGTTATCTATTTCTTAAGTACAATGGTGGACAGGCACAAAGTAGACATTTCCATAAAAATGGGAGAAATAGGAGGTAAAGAAGGGATAACAGGCACCAAACATGTTTAAAACCCAGCAGAACAATTTACATTAGCTCTCAAGCCTTGAAAACAAGCCTCTATTCTCTGAGACCATCTGGTCCTGCCCTCCAGTCTGTGGGTGTTGGCCCTCTGGATTCTAGGTGGAGTCCCCTCAGCCCTGGGCTTTAGTTTCTCCTTTCAGGCTCAGCGGGGCAGCAACTCTGTTCCCTTGGCTTTGGGTAGCCCCATTTACCTAGTCTATCTAAGTGGTGACCCCACCTCCTTGGCCTCTTCAGCTTTGAGCAGCAGCTGCATACCCCTACCCACCTTAATGGCAGCCCCATGCTCCAGAACTGAGTTGGCAAAGGTCCTCTCTTTGAAACGTAGGGGGCTCTTGTCCCCACTGTTGGAGATCCAGGAAACCATGGCTTCATCCTTTGAAATCAAGAAGGCCCTACTTCCCATGCTCCTTCCAACAGTTCTGCTCTAGAGATTGTCCTTTTCTTTCCTTGAAGGACAACAGATGTAGCTTCTTTGGTCAATTTGTGCCTGTAGAATTCCAAGAGACAGATAGCATTTTTTTCTTTTCATTCTTTTTGTCCCCTTCTGTCTAAGAAGATGGGTTTTCTGCTATGGTAGTTGGTTAGATCCATTAGTCACAGGCTTAATCTCTTCAACAAAAGATTGTATAGCCACGTTCTTGGTGAACATTGTTTGTACTTAGTTTGTACAACAGAATTTTCCAAATCTTTTTATTCTATTTTCATTTTGCACAGTTCATTTTTAAGTCCATCTCTTTCATCTTAAATTTTACTTTAAGCTCAAGGACAAACCACATGTCCCCTTGAAGATCTTTTTTGGGTGTCTCATCAACTAGATACCTAAATTCATCACTTAAAGTTCTACCTTCCCCCAACCATTTGAAAATAATTCAGACAAGTTTTTTGATACTGCATAAAAAGCATCACCCTTCCCCTAATGTCCAGTCACATGTTCATCATTTTCTTTTGAAGCCTTACCAGAAGCACTTTTAAAGCCCACATTTCTAGCAACATTCTGTTGCTGGAGCCATATATATCCTTTAAGGACAATAGAAACTTTCTCTGTAAGTCTCCTTACTCCTTTTGAGCCCTCACCAGAATTTCCTTTGATGTCCATAATTCTTCCAGCAGTTTCTTTAAGGCAATATAGGCTTTTGCTATTAGGTACCTTAAAACTGTTCAAACCTCTACCTATTACCCAATTCCTAAACTGTTTCTGCAGTTTAAGTATCTGTTAGAGCAGCACCCTACTCTTCTGGTACCAAATTCTGTTATAGTTATCTAGTGCTACTGTAACAGAAATACCACTAGTGTGGGTGGTTTTAACTAATAGAATTTTATTTTTTCACAGTTTAGGAGGCTAGAAGTCTGAATTCAGAGTGCCAGCTCTACAGGAGGAAGGCTTTCTCTTTCTGTTGGCTCTGGAGGAAGGTCCATGTCCCTTCAGCTGGTTCCTTGGAGATCTCCATGTGTCTTGGCATCTATCTTATCCCAGCTACCATGGATTGAATTGTGTCCCCCAAAAAATATGTACCAACTTTGTGAGGCCATGATTCTCAGTGGTGTGGTAGTGATATAATTTTGTAGTTTGGCAGTTAGGTAATGATGTAGTTTGGTAGTTATGGAATGTTGTAACCATCCCCTGTAATGTGATCTTGATGTAATTATCCTCTATTGGTGATGTGTTGTAAACACTCAACTGTATATTGTTAACGAAGCAGGACTTTTATAGCCATCCACTTACAGCATTTCTGTTACAGCAGCATTAGATAACTCAGCTCTGTTCACTTGTTTTGATTTTTTTTTAATATCTCAAAAGACATTGAATCAAGATATACCTGACACTAATCTTGCCTTCGGAAGGAAGATGGGGCAGTCTACTTCCATAGTGATACTGTCTCGGAAACCCCAGGAGGGGTCGCTGTGAGTCGGGTCCGACTCGACGGCACACAACAACAACAACAATCTTGCCTTATCAACATAACAGAAAGCTCATTCCCAGAAGGATTATAACCATAGGCATAGAGGTTAGGATTTACAAGATCTATTTTTTGGGGGCATAATTCAATGCATAATGCTTATTAGTTCTGAGTGTACAAAATACTTGGGAATGAAGGAAAATAGGATATCAACCTCTATTTCATCTTCTATCTCTTAAGAATACTCTAGCTGTCTAAGTGGCCTTCCTGTCAGTTGACCTTTGTTAGTCTTGCATGGAAATGATCAAAGCTATGTAACATCTGTAATGAGTTGATTATCAGTTTACATAATATACGTTTTGTAGTCATATGTTTTTTGTTTTATCATAAACAGAAGTAAAAGTTTGGAACATATTTTTCTATATTCAATTTTATTTCTGGATATTTAGAATAGTTTGTTACCCGCTTCTTTTGTTTTTTGATGGGGCTCTTGGCCTGAGAACACTGTGACCATTTCAATATTCTACTCTTTTTCTAAGTGCCCTAAAGGCTACATTATTGGGACTTTCCATATGTAAAACATAAAGTGTTGCTTTTTTCTAATTGCAACCATATTTTAAAAATTAAAGTCAGTTGCATTACCAATGAACAATAAGACCAGAAAATTTTTGAAACATTTGCCTTGAGTGGTTGTTTATTTTTGATTTTATGGAAACTAAAATTTTTTTATTATAAAAATAATATATGCTCATTTTAGAAAACTTGGAAAATGATGAAAGGTACAAAGAAGAAAATATACAACATCAATGATTCCATCATTCAGAAAAAGAATGTCAATATTTTAATAGATTTCCTTCTTAAAAAACATATATGTGCATACATATGCACATTGACATCATATTTATAAATGGACTATTGGATATAGTTTAATATTTATATTTTCCATTTGTTACGAAATACTTCATAATCCAAATATATATGTAAAGTATACTTTATACCTTACTTTTTCTGAAAGTAAAGTATAAACACAAAAATGAACATCTTTGTTGTCCACTTTAAGATAGACATTATCAATGACTCTGAAGCCTTCTGAGTTGCTCTGACTTTATTATATCCCTACTTCCTTTCCCACCAATATGCTACATTTTGTGTGCATTTGTGGCTATTTTTTATAATTATGTGTATATCCATAGATAATATTTTGTTTTGCTTGCTTTTGATTTTATAAACATTTAAATATAATATTTTCTCATCTGAGGCTTGCATTTTATACTCAACAATATGCTACTACAATTCATCCATGTCTTTGTTGCTCAGTTTCATTGCTCTAGGCAAATATACTCAAATTCACTGCCGTCTAGTCGCACCTGACTCACAGTGACCCCTCCTTGGGTTTCTGAGGCAGTATCATTAGGGAAGTAGATTGCCCAACCTTCCTTCCAAGGATTAGCTGATGGGTTTGAACTGCCAGCCTTCTGGTTAGCAGTCAGATGCCTTAGGCACTATATTATTCACTAAAATGAAGATAGACATTCACGTTATTTCCAGGCACAGGTTTGGAAATAAGGGAGAGTAATACAGGTTTAGTGACCTGAAACTTGTATGATATGATTTGGTGTATAAAATTATTTACATAATGATTATCATATGTATATTTTTATGCATATTGTCCTTTTTGCCTTATTTATATTGAAACTTTGCTATGAGGTATTTATAAATTTAGAGTTTTAGTATCCTGGTGAATTGAATTTCTAATAATGTCTTTGCCTGACATTTTGTGTGATATTTCAAGAACAATACTAGCACTCTTTTGGATAGTATTTTCCTGGATTGACACAGTGGCTGCAACAATGGGCTCAAACATAGCAATGATCATGAGGGTAGTACAGAACTGGGGAGTTTTTCATTCTGTTAAACACTGAGTTAGAACCTACTTGAAAGCACCTAAGAATAGCACATTCTTTTTGTGTACATATTTTTACTTTTATTTTTTCTGAAAGTAAATTTTTAGATATGTCTCTTTATAAAGAACATACAGTTGAACTTAAAGTAAAATACCCAATGTGACTATCATTATAAACATGTCAGTTTAGTCCATTTACATTTCACATACTTCTGACATGTTTGAGTTTACATCTGTCATCTTAGTTTGAGCATTCTATTTTATTTATTTATTTTTTTAATGGCTTTTCCATGTTTCTTTTTTATCCTTTTCTTCCCTCCTTTGGGGAATGATTTTTGTTTTTATCATTCCTTCCTCTATCCCTACGCATACTCTTTTGAAAGTTACATACACTCTATTTCTATTCTTTTAGTGGTTATCTTAGAAATTACAACATACACGCTTAATTTATGAATGTCTAAAGTTAACCAAAACTTTTACTCTGTTCTTGGATAGGGACTTTCAGTCATATAAATTCCATTTACTCTCTACCTAATTTATGTGTTATTACTGCTCTCTGTTTTAAATTCTACTGTTGTGTTGTTGTTGTTGTGTGCTGTCAAGTCATCTCTGACTCATAGTGACCCTTCCTTGGGTTTCTGAGGTGATATCTCTATGGAAGTAGATTGCCCAATCTTCCGATTTTATCATTACCTTATATCGTCAATGTGAGTTTACATTTATCTGAATTTATTTCGTGTTTTTTCACCACTCATCTGTTATTTTATTCTATTGGGTGGCTTGCTTGTTGCTGTGATATTGGAAGCTATGCCACTGGTAATTCAAATACCAGCAGCAAACATATCACTTTGAGGACTAAGGTGCACCTGACCCAAGCCATGGTGTTTTCAATTGCCTAATATGCATGTTGGTGGCGTAGTGCCTATGCATTTGACTGCTAACCAGAAGGCTGGCAGTTCAAACCCACCAGCCACTCCTTGGAAGGAAGATCCATGGTGACATCTCCTTGGAAACCCAAAGAGGGGTCGCTATGAGTTGGATCCAACTTGATGGCAGTGAGTTTGATTTGGTTTAATATGCATGTGGAAGCTGGACAATGAATAAGGAAGACCAAAGAAACATGGATGCACATGAATTATTGTGTTGCTGAAGAATATTGAATTCACCATGGATTGGCAGAAGAACAAATAAATCTGTCTCAGAAAAAGTACATCCAGAATGCTCCTTAGAAGCAAGGATAGTGACACGTTGTCTCACATACTTTGAACATGTTATCAGGAGGGATCAGTTTCTGGAGATAAACATCATGTTTGGTGAAAAACATGTTTGGTAAAGCAGAGAGTCAGCAAAAAAAACAAACTCTTAACCAGATGGATTGACACAGTGACTACAACAATGACCTCAAATATAGAAATGATTGTATGGATGGCATAGGACTGAGTAATGCTTTGTTTTGTTAGGGTCCCTATGAGTTGGAACCAACTTGATAGTACTTAACAACAACAACATTTCTTCTTTCCATCCATCTCACTTTCCATTTGAGATAATTTATTTTCTACCTGAAGTATATCCTTTTATTTATTTTTAATTTTTGTTGTGATTTGTGTGAAAGTTTACAGAGCAAATTCATTTTCCATACAGCAGTTCATACACATTTTGTTTAATGACATTTACTGCAATTCCTCACAATGTAACAGCTGTTTTCCCACTTCTTCCCTATAGTTACCTCTTCCCTGTGTTCTGTTTCTCTAGTGCCACTTAAACAGAAATACCACAAATGGGTGGCTTCAACAAACAGCAATTTATTCTCTTATAGTTTAGGAGGCTTGAAGTCTGAGTTTAAAGTGCCAGCTCTATGGGTTAGGTGAAAGCCCCTTGAAGCTGGGCTTCAGCTCAGCCTCTTCTCCTGGCCCACTGGAGTTGGAGGCATCTCTTAACCCAGGCAGCTGCTGTCTGCCGAGGCTGACAAGCCCAAGGTCAACAAGTAAGATGGCAAAATCCCCAAATTATCAAAGCACATGGCAGGGTGCTAATTAAAGTCCATTAACAGTCCCAAGATTGGCAGACAATATGGCAGGCTACTGAGATGAAGACTCAGCCAAATGCATGACCTAGATGTGCCAAAAGCTCAAGACCATTCCCAAAGCTTCTCCTTATATACTGGAAGCAGACCATATTTTTAAAGCAGCTACTCAGCTGCTCACAGCAGATTCCACCTTGGAGTTGATTACCAGTCTCATCATGGGAAATAACTGCATCCAGCTGCTCAGCCACTCAAAATCAGACCCAGCTAAGTTGACATATAATCTTAACTACCACACTGTGTCCTCCTCTCCTGTGGATTTCTGCCCCCTGAGCTATCTTCCTGTGCAAATACTGCTATGATTGATCGTTCTAAGGAGTGTGTCTACCTGATGTAAATCTTCACCCTATATGCCTGTTGTTGTTTGGCTGGAAGCCATGGGAGTAAGTTCAATTCCAGACCTGAAGGGTAACTAGGGGCCATAGTTTTGGGGGTCTCACCAGGCTCTATCAGACCAGTAATTTTTTTTTTTTTTTTAATGATTTTGAGTTTTGTTCCACATTGTTCTCCCACTTTATCCAGGATCTCCTGCAGCAGTCCCTCTCTGAGTAGTTGACAGTGATAGCCTGGCACCATCTAGTTCTGGCCTCATGATTATATAGGCTGAGGTTCTCATGGTCCACTAGTCCCTTGGACTAATTATTTCCATGCATCTTTGGTTTTCTTTATGTTCTTTGCTCTAGATGAGGAGAGACCCCTTGTTGCATCTAGATGGCCTCTTGCAAGCATTTAAGACCCTAGTCACTACTCACCAAAGTAGGATGTAGAACAATGTCTTTGTGTAGTATGTTATGCCAGTTGAGCTTGATGTCCCCTGCAACCATGATCCTGAGCCCACAGGTCCAACAACTCGCTCCATCAGAGTGGTTGACTGTGCCTAAGAAGTTATCATGACTTTGCCCCCTGTTAGTTCTAGTTATATGGACATTCTACAGCACATACAAATAAACATGTAGAAATACTGTCTGCCACAAGAGTATATTCCCTTTTGGTAGACATACCTGATCATTCAGCCTGTCTACCCATCTTTTACCCATAGATTAATGTTTGTTATCACTGATAACAGAGTATTGCATAAGTCAAAGTGTTGATCTTTATTGTCTGTACCTCTTGTGTACCTCTCGGTATCTTCCTTTTCCTTAGGGTTATTGTCTTGGTTACTAGCTTTTGATATATTGCCTTTCCCTTCACTCAAATCAATACTTATCTCTATCTAGCAGTGTTCCCTCCTGTCCCCTCCCAGCCCTGGTAACCAACAAAGAAAAGTCTTCCATATATAAACCTTTTCTTGATTTTTTATAATAGTGGGCTGATACAATATTTGTCTTTCTGTGATTAACTTATTTCACTTAGCATAATTGAAGTATGCCCTTTAGAATATTCATTGATGAGATTAACACTTTTCTTCTTGGTTATTTCCCATTTAGTTTGATGTTTCTTTATTTCACCCTCATTGTTGAGAGTAGGCATCTAATTTTGGGATTGTAGTTACTATTTTTTTTTTAATACATTAAGTATGCCATTCTACTGTCTTCTAGTTTCTTATTTTTGAAGGTCATCTGTCAGAGTAGCTACCACTTTTGACTTTGACTTTTTCTTTTTTCCCAGACCGTAGATTTTCTCCACGTCTTTGACTTTCTGCAGCTTCACTGTGACATGTTTGGGAATAGATTCCTTTTTTCTACTATTTGGGATTTGTTAGGCTTCAGTATATTTCATTAGCTCTGGAAAATTCCATCATCATTTCTTTAAATACTGCTCTCGCCTCAATCTCTCCTCAGTCTACTGGAACTTTAATTAAATACATGTTAGATCAATTTTATTTTAAACAATATGTTATTTCCTTTTCTATATTTTCATCTGTGCTTTATTCTTATTAATTATTTTATAATTTCATCTGACTCCTAGCTAATGAATTCTTTCTTCTATGTTCAATCTCCTGTCAGTGTTATGTGTTGAATTTAAAATTTTTGTTGTATTTATTATTTCTAGAAGTTCTATTTCCCCCCAAGTGTGCTCTGTCTCTCTCTTATGATAGTTTATTATTTCCTGAAGACATTTTCAACAGTTTTACTTATTTCTTTAAATAGGCTAAGAATAGTTGTTTAATATCTATGCCTGTTAATTCAAAAATATGAAATATTCATGAGTGTTTTTCTGCTTGTTCATGCTTGTTGAATTTAATTTCCTTTGGTGCCTGTTTTTATTTCACTGTGTTCTGGTTATTGCTCTTGATGTGTGTTTGTGTCAGCAGGATGGGGATGGGGGATTCTCGTGGACCAAAGATGAAATTACCTTTTTCCAGAAATGATTTTGTTTCTGTCAGTTATGTAGAAGGTTGGCCAGTAAGAACCTTTCTTAAATCTAGCTCATGTGGCCCATCCAGTCCCAGACACCAAATACTTGTGAGACTTTGGCCATAGCCAAGCACACACACACACACACACACACACAAATAAAGGTATGTATCTACCTTTAAAAATACAGAAGAGTGTAGATAGAAAGAAAGGTCTAAATGGATAAAGTATTAGAAAAAGATGAGCCCTTCCTAGGTTAGCAGAGATTGACATCACTGTCATCACTAGGGGCACATGTCAAGTCTGAATCACAGACAGGAAGAAGAGTAAGCCTAGTATAGATAGAGGACCTTTGCTTTAAGAATGAAAAACAAGCCCAATTTTTAATACAACATTTAGGCTGGTGTGTGGGGACTAGAATCTAGAGTCACACACACAAAGATAGTTGTTTGTACCTTCCAATTCCTCCCTACTCCCACTTCTACCTACAAGTCTAGAGCTAACTATGCAACTTGTAGGAAGACAAAGGTAGTGTTAGAAGACACAGAGAGATCCAAAGGTTCATGATACTTAGATTCCAAAGCCATGTTCAAAGAGCAATCAAAACACATGCGACATGGAAACAAACAGATAAGTGTGGCCCAAAATGTTACCCATAAGCAGGAGAACAAAGAGCAATAGAAGCAGACCCACAAATGACTTACATGTTCAGATTAACAGACAAAAACTTTAAAATGACTTCTATAAATATGTTAAAAAAAAAATAAAAACTTAGAGGAAAGATTGGACAAAATGACAGAATAGATATGACAAATGAGAACAAGGAATGAGTGAGAGATTTAATTACAGCTACATCAGGATTTAGGACAAATGTAAATGAACTAAAATTGCCACTTAAAAGACAGAGATTGTCAAAATAGATTAAAAAACAAAACAAACAAACCCAAATCTATGCAGTTTACAAGAGTATATAGAAGTGGATTAGGCACCAACTAGTGGAAAAACCTGAATGAAAATAGTGAATATGGAGACAAATGGAGCTATGGACTGTCAGGTACTCTGATGGCACCAACAACCTGAATATTTCCAACTGGTGTTGGTACCTGAGAATTGACCTAAAGGTCAGCCCTGATTGCCAAGTGCTGCAGGGACGACTGCACTGGTGGTTTATGACTAGGAAGGGAAATAGCAAGGAGGGAGACAACCCGAGCTCTGGACTTTCAGCTGTCTGGAGTGTGCACCCATTTTGATTGTTTGCAAGCAGTGACCATTTTGGATATTTAAAATAACTGAGCATGCAGCCATTTTGAATGTTTACAAGTGGTGGCTATTTTGGATATTTAAAGTGACGGCATTCTCATTTGGATTCCAGGGCCTAAGAATAGGCTTCATTTGCCAAGGATGGCAGGGACATATGGGAGTCTAACAATGGGAAAAGAGACAGGTGGTGAGTGTGTAAGTGCTGCCAGCTAACAAATAGAGGAGCACGGTACCCTGCTTATATAGATAACATGCAAACAAAACAAAAATCATGGGCAAGTCACTCCAACATGCAATCACCAATTAAATATAAACACAAAAATGTCACATGCCTCGGAGACAACAGAGCATCACAGTCCACACAAAGAAGCAAGATAAAGTAAGAGAAACAAGGGACCAGGATAAAGACTCAAAACACATCCCTGAGGAAGAAGCAGCATTGGAATTCCCTGATAAAGAATTCAAAAGAATTATATTGAGGTGCCTTCAATG
>NW_006921941.1:334816-335799 GCF_000298275.1 Orycteropus afer afer | reverse complement strand
AGTAACCAAAAAAAGAAAAAAGGGAAGAAGAAAAAAACCCAAGAAAACGTGCAATATCTGGATATAGGGAACTAAGAGAAAAAAGGTAGAGAAGGAGAATAATGAAGAAAAAAAATGGGAAAAATGCAAAAAGAAAAACAAGCAATGGGATTAACCACGAGAAAAAAGGGGGGAAAATTAAATTAAAAAAAATTTTTTTTCAACCAGGAACAGGGAAAAGAAAAACAGCTGAAAACTAGGACCTGGGAGGGGAAGAATAAGAATAATATTAAAAAGGACAAAAGTATTACTAATAATAGTTGCTTTAAACAGGCAAATACAAGCAAACTAATCACCAGAAAAAAGAAAGCAAAAAAGAGAAAAAATATATAAAAAGAGAGAAAAAAAAATTGGCGGAGGACAGGGCAGGGCACCCAGGCTCCGTCTGAGCACACAGACGGTGATGGAGTTCCTGTGGGCCCAGAAGGTAGGTGGGAGTGGGGGATGGCCACACCTCCATTCACTAAGTGGGTGTGGGGTATAAGAGTAACAAGAGGAATGTCGCACCTTTTCAGTCTTGCAGGTCCAGGTCCGGAGTGTCCTTGGGGTTCCTGGCAAGCGGAACCTGTTCTTAATCCCCTGGAATCTGCAAGAGCACTGTCTCTTTAAATATCCAAAATGGTCAAGCCACTTGTGAACATTCAAAATGGCAGCGTCTCCAGACAGGCAAAAGTCCACAGCTCAACCCGTGTTTCTCTTCAACTTCTCTGTTTACTCCCCAGCCACCAGAGCAGTCCTCCGTGCAGTCCCTGGCTAGCAGGGCTGATTTTTAGGTTAATTCTTAGGTCCTACCACCACTCAACACTCTCAAAGCTGTCTGTGCCATGCCCTAAGGATTGCTGCCAGACCACAGCTCCATCTGTCTCCTTTTGTGGTATTTTCATGCAAATTCTTCTGCTAGTTGGGGTTTATTCCACTTCTATATCCTTCCCTTCAAGGTTCAG
>NW_006921941.1:298530-333640 GCF_000298275.1 Orycteropus afer afer | reverse complement strand
ATATATATATATACTTTGCTGGTTTTTGTGTTTCTCTAGAGAACCCAATCCAACACAGACCCCAAAAGAAAATCATCAAGACATACCATCATCAAACTCACCAAAACCAAAAACAAAGAAAGAATCATGAGAGCAGCATGGGAAAAACGAAAAGTTACATACAAAGGACAACCAATAAGACTAAGCTTGGATTTCTCAGCAGAATCATGCAGGCAGGAAGACAATGGGATGGTATATATAAAATCCTGAAAGAAAATAATTTCCAACCAAGAATTATATTCCCAGCAAATCTGTCCCTCACATATGATGATGAAATTCGTAGATTTCCAGATAAGTGGAAATTAAAAGTATTTGTTAAAACCAGACCAACCTTACAAGAGGTGCTAAGCGGAGTCCTTTGGACGAGAACCAACAACAGCAAACAATTGACCATTAATATATGATGATATAACGCAGAAACAAAGCCAGTTATGGAAGCATGTCAAGTAAATAAGCCTACAAGATTGTAAACAGGGAACCAGAGACAGCAATTGACAAATGAGGACAACTACAAACCAAAAAGAGGGAAAAAATTGTGTAGTTACAGAACTTTTAAATGGTAGGGAAGTCAAGACATCTATAAGATAGAATGGACTGTCCTAAACTTGGAAATAAAATTATAAATCACTTGGTCACTTCAAGGAGGGAGCTCTGGTGGCGTGGTACCTAAGACGTTTGACTGCTAACCAGAAGGCTGGTGGTTCAAACCCATCAGCCACTCCTTGGAAGGAAGGTTGGGCAATCTACTTCCATCGTGGTAGCACTTCAAAAGCCCAAAGAGGTGTCACTATGAGTCAGATCTGACTCAGTGGCAAAACACAACAACAACAACAACTTCAAGGAAAAATGATAAACCTTCATTTCAAAATAAAAAAGAAGACCAGGATAAATATTTAGCACATACTGAAACAATGGCAAAGAAGGAAGTGGTAATACGATTCATAAACAAAATGAGCTCAGCACAGAAAATTATATGAAACAAAGAAATCAGCAACACCACAAAACACATAACAAAATGACAACAATGAATTCATACTTGTCGATAATTACACTGCCAAAAGAATAAAAATAGAACCTACAGATTGGGAAAAAATATTTGACAGTAACATATCTGACAAGGGACTTATCTCTAAAATTTATGGAAAACTCCAACACCTGAAAAACAAAAAGATTAACAATCCAGTTAAAAAATGGGCAGAAGACATGAATAGACACTTTACCAAAGAGGATTTTCAGGTGGCCAGAAGGAAGGTTGGGCAATCTACTTCCATAGTGATTCTGCCTCGGAAACCCAAGGAGGGGTTGCTATGAGTCAGTTCTGACTTGATGGCACATAACAACAACAACAAAAACAGCAAATAGATGAAGAATAGATAATTAGCCATCAGAAAGATGCAAATCAAAACAACAGTGAAATACCATCTCATCCCAGCACTAATGGTACAGTTCAACAAGACAGAAAATAACAAATTGCTGGCGAGGATGTGGAGAGATTGGGACTCTCATACACTGCTAGTGGGACTGTAAAATGATACAACTGTTGAAAGCAGTATGGCGATTCCTTCAAAAGCTGGAGTTAGAAATACCATTTGACCCAGCCATCCCATTACTAGGTATATACCCTAAAGAAGTGAGAGCCATAACAAGAACAGATATATGCACACCCATGTTCATCGCAGCACTATTTACAATAGCCAAAAGATGGAAACAACCTAGGTGCCATCAACAGACGAATGGATAACCAAACTATGCTACAAACACACAGTGGAATAGTGTGCAACACTAAAGAATAATGTAAAATCTGCAAAACACCACATAACATGGATGAACTTGGAGGACATTATGTTGAGTGAAATTAGTCAATCACAGAATGACAAATACAGTATTAGTTCATTATTGTAAAAAGTCAAGGAAAGGTTTATGGAAGGAAACTTTCTCTGTTGGTTACCAAGGGTGGGAGGGAAGGGGAGGGAACACTGCAAAAAAAAAAAAAGAAAAATAAATTACATTGACCCATGTCATTTTAGCTTTGTGTATTTCAATGTAGGTAAATTGTATTTCTATAAAACGTATTTTTTTAAAAAGAATATCTTTTGTTCTTTTTTGCATGGCATCCAGTAATAAAACTTGTGAGTATGGGTGCTAGGTCTGTGATATTTGGAATATATACATGTGCTTGAAGAGACAATGAAACTGTGGGACTTAAACAAAATACAGGGTTTTATTTTCTTCTTGTAAAGGTATCTGTGGAGGAAGGTTTAACAGTCTGTTTCTGTAAAGATTTACAGCTTTGGAGACTGTGGGGCAGTCCTACTTTGTCCTATAGGGTCACTTCGAGTTGGAATCAATTCGATGGCAATGGAGTGGGTAAGAGGTAGAGGTAAGTATGCAGGTAGGTAGTCCTGGCCTGAGGCAGAATCAGTCTGATGCTAATTGAGGCCCAGATTTCATCACTCTTTCTATTTATTCTAGAATACATAGCATGGTGCCTTGTCTTCTCATAATTTTAAGATGGCTATGGTACCTCCAAGCAACTCTGGTGCACAGTACCTAAGGCATTTGACTGCTAACCAGAAGTTTAGTGGTTCAAACCCACCAGCCACTCTGCAGACGGAAGACGGGTCAATCTACTTCCATAAAGATTTACTTCCTTGGAAACCCAGTGGAGGTAGCTATGAGTTGGAATTGACTCCATGGCAGTGGGTTGGGTTTTCTTTTTGTTTTAGTGATATATCAGCATTTGCTTTATTTAGAATGCTTCTTTTGTGAAAACTTCAAAGGTTTAGAAATTAGAATATAAGTTTAAATGTAGAATCACAGAACTGAGAGTTTTACCTCTAAAGCAGAATGGTACTTATCATAGTTGGTAGTAGTAGAATGTGACTTTTTTTAAACCATTATGTGAAAAATTTATACTTTGTTTAATATACTTTGTTTCTTTTTCTATACATTTATTACCAGTGTCATTATATATATTCATTTTATAAGATTTAGATCATACTATTTACAGACTTTAGTCCTGATTTTTACACTTAAAATATTGTTTGATAAGCTTTTTACTATATCTTTAAAATTCTGTTTAAATGTTTGAAGGCCTGCCTCACACAGTATTTTGTGATAAAGGTGTATCATAATTTTTTAACCAACTCTCCTATAGTTAAAACATTTATTATCTATGTAGATTTATTTATATAATTATAATTTTAGGGAAATAATTTTAGATTTACAGAAAAGTTACAAAGATAATACCGAGAGTTCATGTATACCTCTCATGCAGTTTTCCGTTGTTAGCACCCTGCATTTGTATGGTAGATTTGTCAAAGCGTTATCAGTACTTTACTGTTAACTAAACCCCAGTCTTTATTTGTATGCCATCAGTTTTTCTATTTCTGCCCTTTTTCTGTTCTGGGATCCAAGCCAGAAAAGCATATAATTTAGTTGTTGTATCTACCTATTCTCCTCTGTTTTTCCTTGTCTTTCAAGACTATTGCAATTGTGAGAGGCACTGACTAGGTGTCTTGTAGATTGTCCCTCAATTTGAGTTTGTCTAATGGTGTTTTCATCATTAGATTGGAGTTATGGGTTTGTGGAAATGATACAAAGATGTGAAGTGCCATTGCCTTCACATCATATCAGGGAATACATGATATCCACATGACATCACTGGTGATATTAACCTTTACCACTTGGGCAATATGGTGTTTACCAGATTTTTCCACTGTAAAGTTACTGTTTTTCACTTTCCCTACTTAGTTCTCTGGAAGGAAGTCGCTGAGTACATTCCATACTTAAGATGGCAGAATGGAGCATGGACAAATTAAGTTTTACCTCCTGGAATGGGTATCTACATAAATTATTTTGAATTCTTCTATATGGAAGATTGGTCTCTTCTCTCCCATTTATTTATATATTCACCTATTTATTTTATCTGTATGGACCTGTGTATATTTATTTCACACTTAGAAGTTTAATCCAATAGTACGTTATTTTGTTTCTTAAATTGTGCTAGTTTCAGTGATTGAGAATTCTTTAAGGTCGCCACCTATGTGCCTTTGATACACCCACATTATTTTATCTTTCAGCAGTTCCTTACTTTGTGGTACTGCAATATATTCCAAACTCATGTTTTGTTTTCCTGTCCCAGCCTTTGAATCAGTCATATCTCTAAGAAGTCTTATATTTTGTTTTAATTGGAAAGTGGTGTTTAGAAACCAAATTTTGGGTGCTGGGAGTGCTTATTTCTGTGGGGGTTTCATTGCTTCTTGGCCCTATCAATGGAGAGAGCTAGGTAATATATGTATGTATACTAACTCATGTATATATGTATATAACTTTAATTTTATTATGTTTTACTATTTTATTATTATGAAATATATCTCTTTATCTCTGGCAATATGTTTTGTCTTGAAATTTATTTTGCCTGATATTAATACAACCATTTTTTTATGATTAATGGTTGTATTATGTATTTTCCCCCCATCTTTTTACTGTCAGCTGCTCTATGTTCTTGTAATTAAAGTGTGTCTCTTGTAAGCCACGTAGATTTGCTTATTGTTTGTTTTTTAAAATCCATTGTGACAATCTTTGTCTTTTAAGTGGTGATTTTAGTTCATTTACATTTATCTTAAATTCTGATATCCAAAATCCAAAACCAAACTCACTGCCATCGAGTCAATTCCAACTCAGTGACACCCATTGGGTTTTCAAGGCTATAAATCTTTACAGAAGTATATTGCCCCATCTTCCTTCCGTGGAGCTGCTGGTAGATTTGAACCACTGACCTTCTGGTTAGCAGCCAAATGCCTTATCCACTATACTACCAGAGTCCCTTAAATCCTGATATAGTTGTAATTAAATCTCTCATCTCATTCCTTGTTTTTATTTGACATATCTGTTCTCTCATTTTGTCCTATCTTTCTTCTGAATTTTTTTTTATATATTTATACTAGTTATTTTAAAGTTTATGTCTGTTAATCTGAACATGTAAGTCATCTATGAGTTTACTTCTATTGCTGTTTGTCTCCTGATTATGGGTCACATTATGGACCACATTTTTTCTGTTTATTTCCATGTCTCATGCGTTTTGATTGCTCTTTCAGCGTGGCTTTCATTGCTCTTTTAGCATGAAGCTCTGGATCTCTTTGTGTCTTCCAACACTGCCTTCGTCTTCCCACAAGTTGCTTATTCAGCTCTAGACTTGTGGGCAGAGGTGGGAGTGAGGAGAGATTGGAAGGTGGAGATAACTAGCTTTGTGTTTGGGGCTTCTCTAGATTCTAGTCCCCCACACCAGTCTAAATGTTTTATTAAAAATTGGGCTGATTTTTCATTGGTAAAATAAATTTTCTCTATCTATAGTAGTCTTAATTTTCTTCCTGTCTGTGATCTAGACTTGACAAGTGCCCTTAGTGATGATACAAAACAAAACAAAACAAAAAACCCACTGCTGTCAAATTAATTCCAACTTATGGTGACAAAATAGAATAGCCCCATTAGGTTTCCAAGGCTGTAAGTCTTTATAGAAGCAAACTGCTTCATCTTTCTCATGTGGAGTGGCTTGTGGGTTCCAGCTGCTGACCTTTTGGTTTCCATTTGAATGCTTTAGCCACTGCACCACCTGAGCTACGTCTAGTGATGATAGAGAAGCCAATCTCTGCTAAGCCAGGAAGGTTTCATGATTTTCTGATACTTTGGTTACTTAGACCTGTCTTTCCATCCACATCTCTCTATTGTTTTAAAGTTAAAATATGTCTGTGTATGTATTTTTTGGTAGTTTTTTCCATTGTTATTGGTATGGTGAGAACAGTGGTCTTTTTTGGCCTTCTGTGGCATAACTGGAATTGATACTCCTATTTCCTTCTCTGAATTTAGTTAACATTTGTTTTTTGAGCTTTGACATTTATTTTCAAAAAGTTAATGTGGAGGGAAAGAAGCTCCAATTCTGTGGCTACAGTGTATGTTTAATAAAATAATTATAAAGAATCTTTGGTCCAGTTATGGTGTGTGCATATAACTTTTAAAGAGAAGGAGTTGAGGCTGGGTTTGGTAGGAAGAAGGAGACTACTAATGATCATTAAAACTGATGAAAACAAAGGTCTTTTAGTTCATAAACTACTCTTAATTATTTCTAAGAATAGTGATTTTCAACCACTTATAAGAAGGCCTTTCTGGAATTGAGCTAATTTTAGTATTTAGAAATCTTGCTGAACTTTATTGTTTATCCCATATTCTCTGCTTTTTAAACCCACTGCCCTTTAATATCTTCTTTGTGATGGTGCCTAGTACCTTATTAACTTCTCATGGCCTTTTCAAGTTTCTTAAAGCTTTGGGCCTTTGTGAGCTAAATATTAAACTTCTGCTCTGGGATCCATAAAGCTCAAGAGTTCAGAAAGATCATTAGTATCTTGCATGTTATGTTCCATTTTTGTTTATTTAGCACTGTGCTTTCAGGGCTAAACAGCATTGTTAACTTCATTAAACTTGTTATTTTCGATAATTGCCTTTTTCATATTTGCTAAATTTATATAAAACCATCATTCCCTCAAGTAATATCCCATTTGTTTTGGCTCATTTCTGCCAATTTCCTCAGTGTCTTTTGTTCTCTTTGAATTTGAATTATTTTCCTTTCAATTTAGCATTACTTTCATACTTTTTTCATTCCATCATCCAAACACTTATGAAAATGTTAGTCCTAGGTATGTAGTCACCCACTAGAAAATCTTATTAAAGTTCTATGTGGTATGATTGAAACTTGGATAAAGTGTTATGAGTTTGACTGGTCACCTACTAGGCAAGCTGTCTAATAGTATTGTACTGGTATTTTCTAAAATTCTCACATTGGATACAATAAAATATTCCTGTAATTTTTTTTTTACATTTATAAGTTTATTTATTTCCTATCATCTTCACATACAAGCATTTAATTGACCCAGCATTTCTCACTAAATCTTAGAAAAGTTATTTATATATGATTTATATAAATATAAAATTTTCTGAATAAGAATTTTCATGTTATTATCTGTCTAATTACTATATAAATCCCACTAAAAGGGATTTTTCTTGTATATGGACTAGGGTATGACTGACATTTTGGATTCTAAAATGTATCATTAATTTTCTATACATTCACCTACAAGACTTGGGTTAAATATTATACCAAACCCAAACCAAACGCAGTGCCATCGAGTTGATTCAGCTCATAGTGACCCCTCCTTAGGTTTCTGTGGCAGTATCTCTATGGAGGTAGATTGCCCATTCTTCCTTTCTAGGAGTGGCTTGTGAGTTTGAACCGCCAGCCTTCTGGTTAGCAGTCACATGCCTTAGGCACTGTGCCATGAGAGCTCCCCAAATATTTTAAAGTATTTGTAATTATTGTCTTTCTTTCTTTTTTAAATGCGTTTTATTGAAATATAATTTATGTACAGTGAATTACACAAAACTAAAGTGATATGGATCAATGCTTTTTTTTTGGCAATGTTCCCTTCCCTCTCCTCCCACCCCTGGCAAGCCACAAAGAAAGTTTCCCACCATACATAAACCTTTTCTTGACCTTCCACAGCAATGAACTAATACTGTATTTGTCCTGTGATTGACTTATGTCCCTCAGCATAATGTCCTCCATGTTCATCTATATTATGCAGTGTTTTGCAGACTCTACATTATTCTTTAGTGCTGCATAACATTCCATTATGTGTATGTACCATAGTTTGGTCATCCACTCTTCCACTACAAATCTTGGAGATAAGTCCCTTGCCGGATATGTAATTATCGACAAATATGAATTTGTTGCTTTCATTTTTTGTATGTGCTTTTTTGTGGTGTCAATTTCTTTGTTCCATATAATTTTCTTTGCTGAGCTCATTTTGTTTATAAATCGTGTTATCACTTCATTCATTGCTATTGTTTTAGTATTTCCTGACTATTTATGCTGGTCCTCTTTTTTTGTTGTGAAGGTTTATCATTTTTCTTTGAGGTTACTCTGTGATTTATAGTTTTTTTTTCCCAAGTTTAGAACAGTCTGTTCTATCTTGTAGTTGTCTTGACTTCCCTACCATCTAGAAGTTCTATAACGACATTTTTTTTCCCCTCTTTTTGGTTTGTAGTTGTTCTCATTTATCAGTTGGTGTCTCCATTTCCCTTTTTAAAATCTTGTAGACTTCTTTACTTTGGATACTTCCATAGCTGGGTTGGTTTCTGGGTTATGTCATCATGTGTGTTAATGATCAGTTGTTGGCTCCTGTTGCTTCTCTGTCCGAAGGGCTCCCTTTAGCTTCTCTTGTAAGGTTGGTCTGGTTTTAACAAATTCCCTTAATTTCTGCTTATCTGGAAATGTCCTAATTTCACCATCATATTTGAGGGACAGTTTTGCTGGGTACATAATTCTTGATTGGAAAGTTTTCTCTTTCAGGGTTTTATATATACCATCCCATTGTCTTCTTTCTGATGTTGAGAAATCTGAGCTTAGTCTTATTAGTTGCCCCTTGTAGGTAACTTTTTGTTTTTCCTGTGCTCCTCTCATGATTCTTTCTTTGTCTTTGGTTTTGGTAAATTTGATGATGATATGTCTTGGTGATTTTCTTTTAGGGTCTGTCCTGTTTGGGGTTCCTTGGACTTCCTGAATGGATATATTCTCATTTCATCATACCAGGAAAATTCTCTTACAACAAATCTTTGACAATTTTCTCTGTGGTTGTATTTGTCTCTTCCTGTTCTGGAATTCCGATGACACGTTGGTTATTCCTTTTGATGGTATCCCACATGAACCTTAGGCTTTCTTCATTTTGTTTTGATCTTTTTTTCTGATTGATCCCTTTCCAAAGAAGTGTTCAGGTATTTGCCTTCAGTCTCTCTAATTCTGTCTTCCATTGATTCATTTCTGCTCCTTTGCCCATTCAATGTCTTATCTATTTCTCAAAATTAATATTAATCTGGATTTCTGTGTGTAGATTTTGTATCATTTCTAATTTTTCATTTATTTTGTCATTTTGTTCTTGTATTGTCTTTTGAAATTGTTCTAGGATTTTCTCTGTGTTTTCCTTGATCTGTCTCTCAATTCATTGAAGATACCTAAATATAATTCTTTTGAATTCCTTATCAGGGAGTTCCAATGCTGCATCTTCCTCAAGGATGTGTTTTGGGTCTATATCCCGGTCCCTTGTTTCTCCTGCTTTATCTTGCTTCTTTGTGTGGACTGTGATGCTCTGTTGTCCGAGGCATTGTGACGTTTTTGTGTTTATACTTAATTGAGGATTGTATGTTGGAGTGACTTACCCACGATTTTCATTTTCTTTGTTTTGTTTGTGTGCTATCTATGCAATCAGGGTACTGTGCTCCTCTCTTCACTAGTTGACAGCACTTATACATTCACCACTTGTGGTGGTTATGTTGTGTGTCAGTTGGCTGGCTCTGGTTGAGTGGCTGAGCAGCTGGTGGTAGTTATTCCCCATGATGAGACTTGCCATCATCTTCATGGTGGGATCTACCACAAGCAGCTGAGTAGCTGCCTTTGGGATGTGGTCTGCTTCCTGTATATAAGAAAAAGCCTTGGGAATGGTCTCTAGCCTATGCCACACTTGGACCCTGCATGTAGCCATGTCGTTGCTCAGCAGCTTGCTATGCTGTGCTGACCTTGGGACTTACAGTGGACTGAAGTTAATGGCCTGCGGTGTGGTTTGGTAACATCGGGACTGTGCCTTTTTACTTGTCAACCTTGGGGCTTCTCAGCCTCAGCAGCCAGCAGCTGTCTGAGTGAAGAAACGCTTCTAGCTCCAGTGGGCCGGGAGCAAGAGGTAGAGCTGAACCCCAAGGTTGAGGGGCTTTCACCCAGCCCGTAGAGCCTGGCACTTTGAACTTGGACTTTAAGCTTCCAAATTGTAAGAATGAACTCCTGCTTGTTAAGGCCATTCCATTTATGGTATATTATTGTCAGAGTGGCACTAGGTAACCAGAACACCACCTGTCTCCTTTGATGTTGTCAACCTCTCGTATTTCCCTGCTGACCTTGGCAAATAGAGCGTATTCTTAGGTCCCTGGAATCTGAATGAGAATGCTATCACTTTAAAATCCAAAATGGTTGTCACTTTAAGATTCAAAATGGCTGTGCCCTCAGTCACTTTAAATATCCAAAATGGCTGCTGCTTGTGAACATTCAAAATGGCCGCACCCTTGGTCCTTTTAAATATCCAAAATGGCTGCTGCTTATAAACATTCAAAATGGCTTCACCCTTGGTGACTTTAAATATTCAAAATGGCTGCCATGTGTAAACAATAAAAATGGCCGTGCCCTCCGGACAGCGGAAAGTCTACAGCTCAGGTTGTCTCTCTCCTTGCTGTTTCCCTTCCTAGTCATAGGCCACCAGTGCAGTCGTCCCTGCAGCCCTTGGTGACCAGGGGTGTGATCTTTAAGTCAATTCTCAGGTCCAACACCACTTGGAAATATTCAGGCTGTTGGTCCAGTCAGAGTATCTGATAGTCTGCAGCTCCGACCATCTCTGAATGCACTGTTTACATTCAAGTTTTCCCACTAGTTGGTGCCTAATCCACTTTTTTATAGTTCCTTTCAAAGTTCAGGGCTCTAGGATTATCTTCTGTATCTCTGTCCATTCGTTTTTCTTTTCTTTGTTGAAGAGGGTCTGTGTCACTTGTCTGCATATTCCTCCATCTTACCTGTCTTATTTCTTGAGAGAGAAATTTTATAAAACTTAAACGATTTTTAAAAATTGGGTAATTATCCTTGTTATCTCCAATAAGTTATGATGCATTAGATAATCCTGATAACTTGGGGAAATAATTTGAGATTTTGAGTTAGATATAGTTGAAATCTAGCCCTGTTTGGAAAGCATAGCTTTTTATATTGCAATCTGTTTCCTCTCTTTCCTTCTGTGCCCCCACCCCAGTATCTGAATCAAAATCAGTGTGGTTACAAGAATGGCAATATGTTTAATTAACATGCTGTATCACTGAAATAAATTTGTTGTATTCTTGCATTATATTACATTAGCCATGAGGATAATTTTGTTAAGTTTGACACTTGGACTATTTTTAGATTGACTTAAATAATATCTGTTAGATTAAATATAACATTAGAGTAAAAGAATGTGAATGCATTAGATTTATATTTCTGGGAAATGATTATCTTCTAAACTTTATATTAGAATAATATCTAATCATTTCTTTGGAGCTCTGGTAGTGTAGTGCCTGAGGCACTTGACTGCTAACCAGAGGGCTGGTGGATCAAACCCATCAGCCACTCCTCGGAAGGAATGTTGGACAATGTACTCCATAGTGATACCGCTTCGGAAACCCAAGGAGGGGTCGCTGTGAGTCGGGTCCAACTTGAGGGCACCTAACAACAACAACAACAAGAACAACAACAGCTCATTCCTTATACAACAAGGGTGGGTAGAATGGTTTACTAATGCAGAGTAGACTTTTTATGTTTAATCAATAGGTCTGTTTAAAGGGTTTGTGTGTGTGTGTCTGTGTGTGTTTATTTATTTAGTGATGGTAACCAAAAAATCCAAGCTCACTGTCGTCGAGTTGGATCCAACTCATATTGATCCCTCCTTGGGTTTCTGAGATAGTATGACTACAGGAGTTGGATCCAACTCATATTGACCCCTCCTTGGGTTTCCGAGGCAGTATTGCTATGGAAGTAGATTGCCCAGTCTTTCTTCTGAGGAGTGGCTGGTGGGTTTGAACTACCAGCCTTCTGGTTACCAGTCAAATGCCTTACGCATTATGCCATCAAAGCTCCTTTGGTGGTGGTAGTGTATATAAATTCTTTTATCTTAACGGTACACTGAAATTAAATCAGGTAAGCTTGGTAAATGACCTAATTGGACCTTTACAAGTTTTTCTTTGAAGAGTTGAAAGCACGTAGAATATTTTGCTTGAAATTTATGTAGGTCATGTAGGCCTAACAAATTATATTAATGCATAATAACTGACTCTGAGAAATCTTTAACAGTCTCTGATTCATTCCACTGATGGCCTGTAGAGGGCATTACATGTATAGTAAATATAGGTTTATATTTTCAGTTTTCATGTTAAGTCATAATAAAAGGTAAAAACATATTCAGTTATAATTCACATATTTTGTAAGTCATAAATATCAAGATTGTTGTCTTTAATGATCTTGGGTTGAGGTAAAAGATACTTATGAAACTATAAAATTAATTCAGTTGCAATGATTTTCTGTTACAATCACCTTTTCTTTAACTGCTTTTTCATCTTTTCTGAGGGTAAAAGGAAAAAGTAGGCCAAAAGGTGTTGTGGAGATATAAATAAAAGCTCTCCAAGAGTTATTTGCCTGAAATAATTAGCTAATAAAACTGTGTGTAAACACTATAGTTTAGTCTTTTCTGAGATGCCAAGGGAGTGTTCCTTTTCCATGAACTAATATAAAATGTTTCTTTTTAGGAAGAAACTTTGTAAACTTAAAATGCAAAGAAAATGGTTTGTTGTTGTTGTTATGTGCCATCAAGTCAAGTCCCACCGGACTCATAGCAACCCCTCCTTGGGTTTCCAAGGCAGTGTCACTACAGAAGTAGATTGCCCGACCTTCCTTCCGAGGAGTGGCTGGTGGGTTTGAACCGCCAGCCTTCTGGTTAGCAGTCAAGTGCCTTAGGCATTCAGAGACAAGTTAATATGATATGGTGAGAGCTAGTAGAAAGTTATAATATGCTTTTCCTTTGGGGTATGAAGACAATTATATAATCAAAATACAACTGGGAAGAGAATATTAGATGACAGTGGAAGCTGTGAAGCCCTCCTTGGTTTCTCTTGACAATTTAAACTGATTAACTGCCATGTCTCCTTATTCTGGGGCTTTAGTTTTCATCTTTGTAAATTGGAGATTTATGATTATAACTTTCATAAATATTTTCCTTTCAGATTTTATGGAATTCTTAAGTGCATAACAGGTGCTTGTATTTTTGTACACACACAATTGAATAATTAAGTATATAGGGCTATCACTACATTTACACCTCACTTATCAACTGTCTTGTTATCTAACATTTCACATTTGCATCAAAAGTAAAAATCTACTATCGGACTGTTTTCTGCATTAATGATGTACCTCTGGCAGTAACAAACACCTTGGTGTGAGGTGAGAGTAATGGTGGCTGTGATGGTTAAGGTTGTATGTCAGGTTGGGTGGGGCATGATTCTCAGTAGTTTGGCAGTTGTACAGTGATGTAAGTTGGAAGTTATGTAATGATGTAGTCATCTGTTTTGTGATCCGACGTGGTCATCCTCAATTTTCGCTCAATATTGATTTTCACAAAACCATTTGGTATTGGGAACCTAACCATGTCAATAAGTGAAAAATGAGTTTACTTATTTATGGTATTTAGTTGTTAGTAAGATGGAAATTGAATAAATTAACGAGTAATTTTGAATAAATAATTTGTGCACAAACCAATCTTTACAGAAGACTTTATTGACTAGGAAGCTCACCTCCATCCCTCCCCCCCCCCTTTTTTTATTTTGCCAAGAATATTTTAATGATTGCTCTCACTTTTTGCTGTAATAGACTCCAGATTTGTGATTAAATAATTTTAATATAAAGTAATCTGTATATCCACAATCAATGCCCATGGAAGCTGCCGTCAAGAAATGAAGCAACATTTTACATTAGGCAAATCTGCTGCAGAAGACTTTTTTAAAGTGTCAAAGGCAGGGATGTCATTTTGAGGATTAAGGTGCGCCTGACCCAAGGCATGGTATTTTCAGTCACCTCATATGGATGTGAAACTTGGACAGTGAATAAGAAAGACCGAAGAGGAATTGATACCTTTAAATTACGGTGTTGACAAAGAATATCAAATACACCATGGACTGCCAGAAGAATGAACAGATCTTTCTTGGAAGATGTATAGCCATAATGCTTCTTAGAAGCAAGGATGGCAAGATTTTGTCTCATGTATCTCAGACATGTTATCAGAAGGGAGTCACCCTTGAAGAAGGACATCATTCTTGGTACAGTAGAGGTTCAGTGAAAAAGCAAGACCCTAAACAAGATGGATTGACATAGTGGCTGTAACAATGGTGTGAAACATAGCACAATTGTGAGAATGGTTCAGGACTGGGGTGTGTTTTGTCTGTTCTACATAGGGTCATTATGAGTCGAATCAACTCAATAGTACCTAACAACAGCAACCGCAGTCTCTGTGTGATTAGTAAGAAAGGTCCAGTTGTTGTGCACAAGAAAGTGTAATTGTTGTCCTTAAGGGTAGAGCCACTATTTCTAGTTTTACCTTCAAATCTTAATTCTGTCACCCTTTAGATTTATGATCTGTAATTACTTAATGCACTTCTCTAAAATTTGGTATCCTCTTTTCTAAAGTGTGAAAAGTATGTATCTCATGGAATTATGTGAGATTTAAATAGAATAATCCAGATAATGTGTTTGGTATGTTGTTGTTAGCAACCCTATGTGCAATAGAACAAAGCACTGCCAGGCCCTATATCATCCTCACAGTCATTGCTATGTTTCAGTTCATCTGTTGTAGCCACTGTTTCAATCCATCTCATTGAAGGTCTTCTTTTTTGCTGACCCTCTTTCTCAAGGATGTTGTCCATCTCCAGGGACTGATCTCTTCTGATGACATGTCCAAAGTATGAAATACAAAGTCTCACCATATTCACTTCAAAGGAGTGTTGTAATTGTACTTCTTTCAAGATGGATTTGTTTGTTCTTCTGGCAGAGCATGGTGCGTTCAATATTTTTTGCCAACCATAATTCAAAGCCATCAATTCTTCCTTGGGCTTCCTTATTCATTGTCCAGCTTTCCCATGAGTATGAGGTGGTTGGAAATACCATAGCTTGAGTCAGGTACACCTTGGTCCTCAAAGTGATATCTTTGCTTTTGAATAGTTTAAAGAGGTCTGCAGTGGGTTTTCCCTGTGGAATAGGACATTTGATTTCTTGATTGCTGCTTCCATGGGCATTTATTGTGGATCTAAGAAAAATGAAATCCTTGGTATAGTGTCTGGTATATAAAAAGTATTCAAAAACATTTATTATTATTATTGTAGGATTCCTTTTTAAAAATTATTGTTTTAAAGACTCAAAAGGATTATAGGGATTTTTGTTTATTTATTTATTTTTTTAAGGGTAAAGGGAGAATTTTAAGTGTATATGAGGGATCTGAAATCACAGTTTACTCAGTTTACTCACAAGTTTTTCTTCTTTTCTTAGTGTCTTTAAGAATGAATAACACTAACTCTTAGGGGAAAATCTCAGGCATCAATGAGATTTATATCACTAGTACTGGTATTGGATTTTGTGTTATACTTCTTCCTAAGATGGTTAAAGCCACTAAATCATCTGGGGAGTCTAGAAGATCAGTGTGACAGAAACTTCCATCAGTATCAAGTGACAGGGACTAATCTGTTTTTTTTTTTTTTTTTCCTTCTGGCACCGTTAATAATAGTTTAGAAACATTTGATGGAATATAGAAATGAAAATAACATTCCAACAAATCAAGATTACAGCTATTTAAAATAAAGTACAGGACCAAAAGGGGAAAGTGTGGTGGGTGGGGGGAAGTCCTTGTTACCCAAGAAAGCTATTAACTTGGGTATGTAGCAGTATCTCTGTGGTCTTTTAGGAACAAAAAACATCTTTTGCAGTGTGCCAAGTGTTTGAGCTGAACTATAAAGTGACCTTCATGACTGGCTGGCTCAACTTCAAGTTTTCCTGGGGAGAGTCTGTCAGCATTGCTTCAGTGCTTGACAGTGGGCAGCAGATCCCGTACCAGTGGGGAGGGAGGAAATGATGGTTGAAGCAAGGAATGACTATTATTTCTCACCAGCAGACAGGTACACACCACTTGCTGACATGATTCAGCAGTTTAAAGTTGAGAGCTGTGAGACTTTGTGAGTCACACATGGGGAGTATAGGACCCAGGAGGGTCAGCTCTGTTGGAATACTTCTGGGGTTACTCTATTCCCTTCTGCTTTGAATCATAGGCTTATGTGCGATTATAAGCTTTTTCTTCTTTTTCTCTTCACTCCTAACCCCACCCAAAGATTCCTTGTCTCTTTCTCATATAGGGTATTCTAGACAGCAGCAGGTAAAAATTTTCAGGGGCTAGAGGTCCAGGGGAGGGGAAGGGGAGAAGGTGTTTCATCTATCCCATCCGTATTTAAGGGACTTCAATCTTTTAAAATTGACATTATTCTGTTCCACCCTCACTCCCTGGATAAAAACAGGCCTCTTGTCTGGATCTTTTTGTTTTAATGATTTCCATGAAAAGGCTTTTAGCCGGGCTCTGACATGACTGTCAGAACACACATTTAAATGTGAGGCTGCTTAAAAGGCTATTGATACTCCCTGGTGGAAAAGAAAGTGCTTTAAAAATATCCATCTGTCTGTATACAATTTAACCCTGACTATTTTCCTTCCTCCACCTTCTTTTTTTTTTTCTTTTTCAGTCAAAGACACAGGCTAAAGCCAGACTCTTGGTCCCACCAGATTTGTGTGTCACTGTCTCTCAAAAGTTGTCATTTTAATGATTGGTGCCTCTGATTTATTTAATCCAGATCCAAATATATTGAATCATAGATATTGAATCATAAATCATCAATGATTTAAAGAAAGGTGATCCCACAGAATGTAGAAATTATAGAACAATATCATTAATACCACATGCAAGTAAGATCTTAATGAAGATAATTCAGAAACGTTTGCAGCAGTATATTGATAGAGAACTTCCAGAGGTTCAAGCTGGATTCAGAAGAGGACGTGGAACAAGGGATATCATAGCTGTTGTCAGATGGATCTTGGCTCAAGGCAGGGAATACCAGAAAGATGTTTACTTGTGTTTTATTGACTATGCAAAGGCATTTGATTGTGTGGATCATGACAAATTATGGACAACATTGAGAAGAATTGGAATCCCCGAGCACTTGATTGTACTCATGAGGAATCTGTACCTTGACCAGGAGGCTGTCGTTCGAACAGAACAAGGGGACACTACATGGTTTAAAATCAAGAAGGGAGTGCGTCAGGGTTGTATTCTGTCTCCACACTTATTCAATCTATATGCTGAGCAAATAATCCGAGAAGCTGGACTATATGAAGAAAAACATGGTATCAGGATTGGAGGAAGAATCATTAACAACCTGAGATATGCAGATGATACAACTTTGCTTGCTGAAAGTGAGGATGACTTAAGGCACCTACTGATGAAGGTTGAAGAATACAGTCTGCAGTATGGATTACATCTCAACATAAAGAAAACAAAAATCCTCACAACTGGACCAATGAGCAGCATCACAATAAATGGAGAGAAGATTGAGGTTGTCAAAGAATTCATGTTGCTTGGTTCTACAATCAATGCCAATAGAAGCAGCAGTCAGGACATAAGACGACGTGTAGCATTGGGAAAGTCAACTGCGAAGGAACTGTTTCAAGTGCTGAGGAGCAAGGATATCTCCTTGAGGACTAAGGTGCGCCTGACACAAGCCATGATATTTCCAATCGCCTCGTATGCATGTGAGAGCTGGACAATGAATAAGGAAGACCGAAGAAGAGTTGATGCTTTTGAGTTGTGGTGCTGGCGGAGAATGCTGAAAGTACCATGGACTGTTAAAAGAACTAAGAGATCTGTCCTGGAGGAAGTGCAGCCAGAATGCTCCTTGGAAGCAAGAATGGCCAGACTTCGTCTCACCTATTTTGGTCATGTTGTAAGAAGGGACCATTCCCTGGAGAAGGATGTCATGCTTGGTAGGGTGGAGGGTCGACAAAAGAGGGGGAGGCCTTCAACGAGATGGATTGATACGGTGGCTGCGATGATGGGCTCAAGTATAGCAGGGATTGTGGGGCTGGCGCGGGATCGGGCAGTGTTTTGTTCTGCTGTGCATGGGGTCACTATGAGTCGGAAATGACTCGACGGCACTTAACAACAAAGATATTGAGTGGGGAGGAAGGATGCCTAATTTTGATCTAAGGCTGCTGTTCAGTCTCAGTAGACTGCTCTTTTTGAATCTGGGGTTCATTTCTTTTTGTGTGTCTTGGATATGTTAGCAAAAGTCAGTAATCTGTGTGATAAGATGATGCTATGTATAACAGAAATTACACAATTATTTATAATCAAAAACACATTTTGCACGAATTTATGAAGTATTAGTGGGAATTAAAGTTCTTATCAGATTACTATATTATATAATCAGTCTCTTATAACAAATGGGTTCTGAAGTAACAATCAGGCATTTGATAACATTTTAATTAGTTGGTAGGCATGTGAATACAGAGCTGTCAACATGGTTTGACGCTTCTATTGGTGAGAGAATGTCTATTAACCACTATCCTCATGTTGCTGTGTCTTTCTTACATGAAGTATGATGGTTTTATTGAATAATTAAAAAAAATTAGTGTTACTATCAATTATATTCATCCCTAGAAAAAAATAACATAATTGTCCTGATTTTATCCACTGTGATTTTGCTACCCAAACTCACCTAGAAATTCATGGCTACTTGCAAATAGTTACAATCATATCTTAAGTTCTGATTACTTTCTCTGGGGTGATTGTTCCAAGCTTTTCTCATGTTACTTAATCCACCAAATTTACCTTTATGCTAAGCATCATCGTATAATCTTTTACCTACAAAAGGAAAAATTGGTTAGATACGTATAAGAGATTTAGGGCCTTTAAAATTAACTTTAGTAAATTTGTTTTTTTCCACCTCAAATTTCCTCTGAGTCACCCTCCCTTTTCATTTCATGGAGGAAGTGCTTGGCTTCCTTAATGAGGCTAATAGTTGCTTGCCTTCTTGATTCTGTTTGTTCCTGATTTTTCTAAAACTTGATTCATCCCTTCTTTTTTCTACATTTTAATCTCTTAATTAGCTTTTTTCCCTTCTGTCCACAAACTTGATCGTATTCTTAATAATAATAATAATATGATAACAAAAGAGTAAAAAAGAAAAATTCTTTTAGCCATACTTCCCTCTTAAAGGACACTTTAGCTTTCCAGTTCCTTTTAATGTTTTAGTGATAGCTCTGGTGGTGTAGTGGGTAGGGCATTTGGTTGCTAACCAGAAGGTCTGTGGTTCAAACCTATCAGCTGCTCCACAGAAGGAAGATGAGGAAATCTATTTCTGTAAAGAATTACAGCCTTGGAAACCCAGCGGGGATCATTGTGAGTCAGAAATGACTTGATGGCATTGGGGCTGGAGCTTGCTATTTTCCAGTTAAATTCAACATTCATTCAGTGCCTACTGTGTGTTCAGTATAAAGGTAAACCAGTTGAGGCCTCAGTCTTCTAAGGGTTTATGTATGTTTCTGGTTAGTGAAGATTAGGTCCAATTATACTATCAAGTAATAGATATTTTAATCCAAACCCAAACTTACCACTGTCAAGATAATTACGACTCATAGTGACCCTATGGGACAGAACAGAATTACCCATAGGGTTTCCAAGACTGTAAATCTTTCCAGACGCAGACTGCTACATCTTTCTCCCAAGAAACAGCTAGTGGATTTGAACTGCCAAACTTTTGGGTTAGCTGCTGAGCATTTTAACCACTGTACTACCAGGGCTCTGATGCTTTAATAGAGAGATATATATCTAATACATATATGTATTCAGTGCTATGGGAGTTTACACTGGCATTCATCATGCCCTCAGCCTGTCTTTTAATTCTTACCTCTTGTTGCATGTCTGTTGATTCCCCCAATGAAGAATAAACAACTGAATGCATTTATATTGTATCTATTTTCTTCTTATGAATTCTGGTTAAAATAAAATTATTTGTTTTATATAAAATGAACTTATTCTTTTTATATGATATAATTGTTATATAAATTTTTAATAGTTATAGCAGTTTCATGTTCTCTTATCAGTGTGTGATAAGTTATTTTGAATTAATTCAACCTGAAAAGAATTTGTTTCCTACTAATTGTTTCGTAGCCAACTTCCACAGTCATGAGCACTTTATTTTGAATCAAGATTAATTTTTTTTGTAAGTTCAAATAGATTTTTCAAGAGACATTCATAAAATGCAAGTTTTCCCTTGGAATAATTTTCTTCAATATGTTTGTTATTTGTAAGTACCATTTAAAAAATATTAATAGACTATTATTTTTAGGACAGTTTTAGGTGACAGAAAAAATTGAACAGATAGTATAAAGTGTTCTTATATACTGCCTTTCCTCTCACACCCAGTTTTCCCCTATTTTTTTGGTGTAATACATTTGTTCTAATTGATGAACCAATATTGATAAATTATTATCAACTAAAGTCTACCCGTTATTCTATGGGTTTTAACAAATGCATAATGTCATATAACCACCATTTCAGTATCATACAGAATCATTACACCTCCCTACCCCTCAATCCCCTGTTCTTCACCTGTTTATCCTTCCCCGCAATCCCTAACCCCAGTGTGCAGAAACCACTGATCTTTTAAATGTGTCTATAGTTTTGCTTTTTCTAGAATGACATATAGCTAGAATCATAGAATATGTAGCTTTTTCCAAACTGGCTTCTTTTCGGTTAATATGCATCTAAGATTCTTCCATGTCTTTTCCTGACTTCATGACTCATTTCTTTTCACTGCTGAATATTACTCAATTGTATGGGTATACCATAGTTTGTTTACCCATGGAAGGACATTGTGGTTTCTTTCAATTTTGAGCAAATACGAATAAAGCTGCTATAAATATTTGTGTGCAGGTTTTTGTATGGACATAGGTTTTCAGTTCTTTTGAGTAAATACCTAGGAATATATTTGCTGGATCATATAGTAAGACTATGTCTAGCTTTGTTACAAGCTGCCAAAGTGACTATACCATTTTGCATTCTTACCAGCAATGAATGAGAATTTCTACATCCTCAGTAGCATTGGTGTCATTGGTGTTTTGGATTTTATCCATACTAATAGGAGCTCTAGGAGATCTGGTAGCATAGTGCCTAAGGCACTTGACTGCTAACCAGAAGGCTGGTGGTTCAAACCCACCAGCCACTCCTTGGAAGGAAGATGGGTCAATCTACTTCCGTAGTGATACTGCCTCTGAAACCCAAGGAGGGGTTGCTGTGAGTCGGTTCTGACTCGATGGCACATAACAACAACAACAACAACAACAATAGGTGTGTAGTGATAATTCATTTTGTTTAATTTACAATTCCCTATGTTCCCTACTGACATATGATGTTGAGCATCTTTTTGTTTGCCATCTGTATATTGTCTTTGGTGAGGTGCCTGTTCAGATCTTTTGCCATTTTTAATTTGGTTTGTTTTTCTTATTTTGAGTTTTAAGAGTTCTTTTTATATTTTGGATGCAAGTCTTTTATCAGACATGGTGATTTTTGAATATTTTATCCAAGTCTGTGGCTTGTCATTTCATTCTCTTAACAATATCTTTCACAGACCAGAAGTTTAAATTTTAACAAAGCCCAACTTCTTGATTCTTTTTCTTTTTTTTTTTTTGATGGACTATGCATTGGTGTTGTTTTTAAAAAGTCATTAGCAAACTCTAGATTTCAAATTAAGGTCACTTAGTGCCTAAGGCACTTGACTGCTAACTGGAAAGCTGGCAGTTCAAACCCACCAGCCACACCTCGGAAGGAAGTGTGGGCAATCTACTTCCTAGTGATAACCTCCTTGGAAACCCAAGGAGGGGTCACTATGAGTTGGGTCTGACTCAATGGCACATAACAGCAACAACAACAGATTCCATCCTATCCGATATTTTAGAATATTTATGTAGTTTTGTGTCTTACATTTAGGTCTGTGATCCATTTTGAGTTATTTTTTGGTCAAAGATGTAAGCTCTTTGTCTAAATTATTATTATTATTATTTTTAACATCTAGGTATTTAGTTGTTCTAGCACTACTTGAAAAGATTATCGTTTCTGCAATGAATTTCCTTTCTCCTTTGCCAAAGATCAGTTGACTATGTTTGCGTGTGTCTGTTTCTGGGTGCTCTATTTTGTTCTATTGATCTGTTTGTTTATTTCTTCAATAAAGTCACACTGTCTTGATTAATGTAGCTTTATAGTACGACTTGGGAGCTCTGGTAGCATAGTGGCTAAGGCACTTGACTGCTAACCAGAAGGCTGGAGGTTCAAACCCACCAGCCACTCCTCGGAAGGAAGGTTGGGCAATCCTACTTCCGTAGTGATACTGCCTTGGAAACCCAAGGAGGGGTCGCTATGAGTCGGGGCCGACTCGACGGCAAAATAACAACAACAACAACATAGTACGACCTAGAGTCCAGTAGTGTCAGTTTTCTGACTTTGATCTTCTTTGATATTATGTTGGCTATTCTGAGTCTTTAACTTTTCTATATAAATTTTAGAATCAAGTTGTTGATATCCACAGAATAATTTTCTGGGATTTTGGTGAGATAGTACTGAATCTGTGTGTTGCTTTGGGTAATATTGACATCTTAACAATATTGTTTTCAATCTGTGAACATGATGTCTTTTCCTTTATTTAGATAGTCTTTCATTTACTTGTAGTTTGCATTTATTTTGTAGTTTGCAGTGTAAAAGTTTTGCACCTCCTTGGTAAAATTTACTCCTAAGTATTCCTAAGTATTTTACTCTTTTTTGATGTTATTGTAAAAAAGTTGTTTTCTTAATTTCGTTTTTTGGAGTGTTCATTCTTAGCGTATAGAAATACAGCTGTATTTTTTTGTATTGGTCTTGTACCCTACAACTTTGTGGAATTCATTTATTTGCCATAATAGCTTTCTTGTGAATAAATAGATATATATATATTTATCTTATATATAGGATCATATCATCTGCTAATAGAGATAGTTTAACATCTTCATTTCAGATTTCAGTTCCTTTCTGATTTTCATTTCTTTTTCTTGCTTAATTGCTCTGGCTAGAACTTTCAGTACAATATTGAATGCTTTTTCCACATTACCTGAGATGATCATGTGGTTCTTTTCATTTGTTCCAGTAATGTGGTGTTTTACATTGATCGATTTTCTTGTACTGAACCACTCTTGAATTTCTGAGGTGACTCCACTTGGTCATGGTATATAAATCTTTTAATATGCTGTTGGAGTCTGTTTGCTAGTATTTTATTGAAGATTTTTGTATCAATAAGGGGTATCGTTTTGTAGTTTAATTTTCTTTTGGTGTCTTTACCTTCCTTTGGTGTCAGGGAAATTCTGGCTTCATAAAATGAGTTAGGAAGTGCTCTCTCTTCAATTTTTTGGACGAATTTGAGAAGGATCAGTGTTAATTCTTTAAATATTTGATAGAACTCAACAATGTGATCCTGGACTTTTCTTTGTTGCTAAGTTTTTGATTACTGATTCAGCCTTATGTTGGCACATATCTTTTATTTCTTCTGCTTAAAGGCATAGAAGAAAAACTGGCAACACAGCTAAGATTAAGGCAGAATTGTGAACAGCCTGGTTAAGTGTTAAAGGAGTCTTCCAGAGCAGAATCAGTCTGCAGAGACTGAAAGAGTTGTGTATCTTTTTAAAAATATATCTCCTTTAAAAAAACACATCTCCTGTCTTTCAAATAAGTTTCAGTGAAGACAGTGTCTGAACTAAGCACTTCACAATTAAGAACAGCAAAACCTTGCGGGTGCAAACCACCAAACTTTTAGTTAGTAGTTGAGTGCTTAACTATTTCTGCCACCCAGGGACTCCTTAGCTTATTAGTCGTAGTTACTTTATTTTCTGGTGTGATAATTCCAAATTCACTGCTACATCTGAGAATGGTTCTGATACTTGCTTTATCTCTTCAGACTTTTTGTTTTTCTTGTCATTTAGTATGCCTTGTTATTTTCTGTTGAAAGACAGACACAATGTTATTGGGTAGTGGGAGCTGAAGTTATACTAACCAAGAGGCATACTGGGCAAATTCTACCTTCATTGGTAATTGTGTGGTAAGAATACACGTGAATCCAGTCCCCAAAGTGTGGACATGGATCCAGCTCTCACCTTCCCACTTTTCTATCCTCCTTGCTGGCCACTCATATGTCACCTAGACCTGAGTCAGAGCTCACAAGTTAAATGGATACCATCTTTCAATCCTACCCACACACAGAGATTAGTGCTCACACATTAGAAGGGCATCTTTTTTTCAGACTGCCAAATAGGCAGATGCTGGCTGGCTCTCTTTGACCCTGTGGGTTCATTAATTGTCTAGAACAACACACAGAATCTCACAGAGTGTATAATACTAAAATAACTCCTTAGCTTATTTGTCATAGTTACTTTATTTTCCAGTGTGATAATTCCAAATTCACTGCTACATTTACAGTTACAACTTTATTACAAATGAAAAGGATGTAAATGAAGAGACACATAGGGTGAGATTTGGAGAGGTCATAGCATGGAGTTTCTACCTCTCAAAAAGTGATACACTACCCTCTCCTTTGCATAGTCATCAACTAGGAAATTCTATCTGAGTTATGGGATCAGGGCTTTTACTGGCCTCCTCACATGATCATGATAGATTATATAGTGTCTCCTTAGGTTAACTTTGGGCTCCCAGGTGGTCCCATTTTTTCTGGTCAACTCCCATTTATTAGCATCCATTTTTGGTTTCAGCTTGAAAGAACAAATGCTGAGAGTAAACCTGGTTAGGGATTAGTTTGTGTTTAATGTTTGCTATAGATAGGAGCTCTGGTAGCTCTGGTAGCATAGTGCCTAAGGCATTTGACTGCTATCCAGAAGGCTGGTGGTTCAGACCCACCAACCACTCCTTGGAAGGAAGATTGGACAATCTACTTCCATAGTGATACTGCCTTGGAAACCCAAGTCAGGTCTGACTCGACAGCAGTGAGTTTGGCTTGATTTTTTTGGCTGTAGATGTCAGTGGCTTCCATTTCCTCTAATGTTTTACTTCCCTCTTGCTTTAGGATTCCTTAAAAACTCTTTCTTAGTGACTCCCCTGTTAACTTTATGTTTCCCTAGTAACTACTTTAATGGAGTCTGTGTTTCACCAAACCAAAACCAAATTCACTGCCAGCGAGTTGGATCTGATTCATAGTGACCCCTCCTTGGGTTTCTGAGGCAGTATCACTTTGGAAGTAGATTGCCCAATCTTCCTTCCAAGGAGTGGCTGGTGGGTTTGAACCTCCAGCCTTCTGGTTAGCAGTCACAGCTCTATTCATTGTAATCCACGATTATACTAGAGCCCTGTTGATGTAGTAAATTACTGGGGATGTGAAGTGTGGTAGTTAAAATTGTGTGTCACCTTGGCTGGGATGTAGTTTTGAGTGCTTGGCAGCTGGAAGTAGTTATTCCCCATGATAAGACTGTAACCACTTCCATGGTGGAATCTGGTTTAAGCAGCAGAGTAGTTGCCTTTGGGGTGTGGCCTGCTTCTAGTACATATGGAGAAGCTTTGAGGAAGGTGTCTAGGTTTTTGGCACATTTTTGGGCCATGTTGTTTTCTGATCTTAGGACTGCTCCTGGACTTGAACCAGTAGCCTTTTGTGTTGCTTGCTGATCTTGGGATTGTGCCATTTTACCTGTCGATCTTGGGTTTGTCAGCCTTAGCAGCCAGTAGCTGCATGGTCAAAAGAAGCCTCCAGCTCCAGTGGACCTGGAACAAGAGGGCAGAGCTGAAACCCAAGGTTGAGGGGCTTTCACCCAACTTTTAGAGCCGGCACTCTGAATTTGGATTTCCAGCCTCCTAAACTGTAAAAGAATAAATTCCTGTTTGTTAAAGCCATCCATATGTGGTATTTCTGTTTTAGCAGAGTTCTGGTGCCATAGTGTCTAGGGCATTTGACTGCTAACCAGAAGGCTGGTGGTTCAAACCCACCAGCCACTCCTTGGAAGGAAGATTGGGCAATATACTTCTGGAGAGATGATGCCTCAGAAACCCAAGCAGAGGTCACTGTGAGTTGAATTGACTTGATGGCAGTGAGTTTGGTTTGGCTTTTGAGAGGACCAGACAGGAAGCATTCTGTAATCTTATAATTAAATCTCATTTAAAAAAATTGGACTAAAATGTCTGGGTTCATGCCTTTAGAAGTTATTCCTGTTGTTGTTGGTAGTTGCCATTGTGTTGGCTCCAACTGATGGTGACCTCATGTGTAAAAGAATGAAATATTTCCTGGTCCTGACTGTGCCATCTTTGTTATCTTCGATATGTTTGGTCCATTGTCATGGCTGTTGTGTCAACCTGGCTTAATAAGGGCTTCCTTTGTTTTCACTGATCCTCTACCAAACACGATATACTTTTTTTTTTTTTTTTTTGGCGATTGGTCTTTCCTGATTATATGTCCAAAGTAAATGAGCCAAAGTATATCCATCCTTGCTTGTAAGGAACACTGTGGTTGTATTTCTTCTAAAAGTGATTTCTTCATTCTTCTGGCAGTCCATGCCAGCACCACAATTCAAATGCATTGTTTCAACTTTTGTTTTCTTTTTTTATTGTCCAGCATTTGCATGCATATGGGGCAATTGAAAGGATCATGGCTTTGGTCAGGTGCACCTTAGTCATCAGAGTGACATCTTTTCTTTTTAGAACTTTAAAGAGCTCTTTTGCAATAGACTTGTCCAATGGAATATATTTGATTTTTTCAGTTCTGCTTTCATGGAAATTAATTGTTGATCTAAGTAGAATGAAATTCTTGACAACTTCAATTTGTTTTCGCTATGTATCATGACAGGAGCTCTGGTAGCATAGTGCCTAAGGCACTTGACTGCTAACCAGAAGGCTGGCAGTTCAAACCCACCAGCCACTCCTCAGAAGGACGGTTGGGCAATCCTACTTCCGTAGTGATACTGCCTCGGAAACCCTGAGTCGGGGCCGACTCGACGGCATGTAACAACAACAAATGTATCATGACGTTGCTGATTGATTGGGAAGAATTTTATTTCTTTATATTCAAGTATAAATCTATACTGAAGGCTGTAATCTTTGACCTTTATCAGTAAGTGCTTCAAATCACGTTCATTTGTGGCAAGCAAGTTTGTGTTATCTGCTTATTGTAGGTTGTTAACTGCCTTCAGCCTTGATGCCGTGTTCTGCATATAGTCTGCCTTCATAGATATCTGTTCAGCCTCCAGACTGAATAAATATGGTAAAAGGATACAACTCTGACACAAACCTTTCGTGATTTTAAAGTGTGCAGTATCCTCTTTTCCTGTTTGAAGGACTGCCTCTTGATCATATACAGGTTCCACAACAGTACAATTAAGTATTCTGAAATGCTCATTTGTCACAGTGTTATCTATAATTTCTTATGATCTACATGGTCCTTGCCTTTGCACAGTTGGTGAAACACAGATAAACATCTTTCTAGTATTCCCTGCTTAGGCCAAGATCCATCTGACAACAATGATGTCTCATGTTCCTTATGCTCTTTTGAATGTGGATTGAACTTCTGACAGTTCTCTGTTGAAGTACAGCTACAGTCATTTTTAAATTATTTTCAGCAAAATTTTGCAAATGTGATATTAATGATAAACCCATAAAATCCATTGTCATAGAGTTGATTCTGACTCATAGCAATGCTATAAACTGAATAGAACTTCCCTGAAGGATTTTCAAGGCTATAAATATTCATGGAACCAAACTGCCACATTTTTCTCCCTGGTGGGTTCAAACTGCCAACCTTTTGGTTAGCAACCAAGTGCTTTAACCACTGTGCTACCAAAGATCCTCTGATACTAATGATATTGTTTAATAATTCACACATTCCATTTGATCCTCTTTCTTTGGAATGAACAATACAGATCTCTTCTAGTCCATTGGCCAGATAGCTGTCTTCTAAATTTCTTGACATAGATGAGGAAGCACTTCCAGGATTGCACTCATTTGCTGAAGCTTCTCAATTGATACTCCCTCATTTCCTGGATCCTTGTTTTTCATCCTTATCTTGTGTTCAGCTTGAACTTCTTCCTTTAATACTGGCAGTTCTTGATCATATGCTACCTCCTAAAATGGTTGAAGGGAGCTCTGGTGGCATCTGCCTAAGGCATTTGACTGCTAACCAGAAGGCTGTCAGTTCAAACCCACCGTCCACTCCTAGGAAGGAAGGTTGGACAATTTTCTATAGTGATACTGCCTCAGAAACCCAAGGAAGGGTCGCTATGAGCTGGATCTGACTTGACGGCTTTGGTTTGGAAGCTCTGGTGGTGTGAACACAGGCATTAAAAAGGCATTTGACTGCTAACCAGAAGGCTGACAGTTCATACCCACCAGCCTCTCCTTGGAAGGAGGGTTGAGCAATCTACTTCTGTAGCGATACTGCCTTGGAAACCCAAGGAGGGGTCATATGAGTCAGATCCAACTCGACAGCAGTGCGTTTGGTTTGGTAAAATGGTTGAATGTCTACCAGTTCATTTTGGTGCAGTGACTCTGCATTTTTTATTTTTTTCCCATTGTCTTTTGATGCTTTCTATGTCATTCAAATTTTTTCCCATAGGATATTTTATAATACTTTACTATTGCAACTTGAGGCTTGATCAGTTCCTTCAGTTTAAGAAATGCTATTCATGTTCATGTTCTTCTGGTTTTCTGCCTTTGCCTTGTCTTCTTGAGCTGCCCTTTGAAATCTGTTTACTTCTTTTACTTCATCATTTCTTCCATCTGTCTTAGCTACTGTGCATATAAGAACAAGTTTCAGAGTCTCTTCTGACATCTATTTTGATCTTTCTTTGTTCATGTATTATGTCCTTTATATCATCCCACATATCTTCTGGTCTTTGGTCATTAGTGTTCAGTGTGTCACCTATGTTCTTGAGATGGTGGAATATATTCAAGGTTATACTTTGGTTCTCAGAGACAGGCTTTAATTTTCTTTGACTTCAGTTTCAACTTGCACCTGAGCAATTGATGGTATGTTCTGCAGTTGAACACATCTTTAGTTTTTTCTTGACTGATGATATTGAGCTTCCTTCTCCATCAGCATTTTCCAGTCATGTAGTCAGTTTGATTATTGTGTAATCCATCCAGTGAGGTCCAAGTGTATAGTCATTAACTGTACTGAAAAAAAATATTTCTGAGTAATAAAATCATTGGTTTTGCAGAATTTTATCATATGGTATACAACATCATTTATATCACCAAGATTACTACCTCTTCTTTATTTTGCCTTGGTTCTTTTCCTAGCCTTCTCTCCTGATTAGAAAACTACATCATTGAGCATAAAAATGTCTTCTTCTGCATTCCTGGCATGAGCCCCATTTGATTATATAGTACTAACACACACAAACACAGAGTTTGATTTAATTTGTGAAAAGTTCATTTTTTTAAATATCTGTGTTCACAAAGGGTATTTGCCTATATTCATCTTTACTTGTGAAATCTTTGATTTTGACATCAAGGTAGTATTGGCTTCTTCAAATGAGTTTGGCTGTGTTTTTTTTTCTAATTTTGAAAGTGTTGTGTAGAATTCGTATGTATTTATTCCTTGAATGTTTGATAGAATTTATTAGTGAACATGTCAGCATGTTCTTAGTGGAAGATTTTGAACTAGAAATTCAATTTCTTTAATGTATGCAGTGAGATTCAGGTTATTTATTTATCAGTGAGCTTTTAATAGTTTATGTCTTTCAGGGAGTTTATCTATTTCAACCAAGTTATTTAATTTAAAGCATAAAGTTGTTCATCTTATTACTTTTTTATCTCTTTAACATATATTAGGTCTTAAGTAATGCCCTATGCTTGAATTTTTAAAGTTTCTATCTAATAATTGCAAATTTGCAGCTCTGGTGTACCTCCTTCCTCTGTGTCTTTCCTCTCTGCTGGTTTATACTTGTGTTGTCTTATCCCCTTTTGTGGTTGGTTACTTCTGATTGTCTTCTGGGTGTTGTAGTTTCAAAATTATTTGTAGAAATAATATAGAGTCTAGGATTATAGTATAATTTCTTGAAGATAAGTCATATTTGCTTCCATCAGGTGCCAACAAGCAATTGCATTCTGGGATTCTGGGTAAAGTGGAAACAGTAGTACTCTAATTCAATTTCAGGAATTGAAGTGATTCCAATGCTTGGTATAAATCCCTCAAAGGGCCAATCTAATCTTGGTGTACTCTTATCATAACATACAACCCGTCAGGATTCTAATACAAAAATGAGATGTATACAAAGATCATTCTTCAATGGTAGAACTTGGTTTTTTAAGTGTTTTCTCATCTTTTGGTGTTTTTAAAAGTACCATTTAGCCAATCAGCCATGCTTTTTAGTTTTGGCACATGCCCTCAAAGGGAGAATGGTTATAAATGTTGGTCTCTCTGAGTTGCTTCCCTTTCCTGGATCTTGGCCTGACAAGCTTTCACCATCTTGTTAGTTCTCTGAATGCCTTTAAGCAAATGACTTTTATATTTTGTTTGGCTTTTCTTATTCAAATTATCTAGTTCACCATTTCCAGAAGGGAATAATCCTTTATAATTGTGTATATTCACATCTGTTTTATAGCATTTCTGTCATGTTATATATAAAAATCATATTGCTTTTTAAAAACTTAACATTAATAGCATTTCTCCACATAACTGAATATATTTAAAGACATGAATTTTTAATTGATTCAGTAGTATCTTTTCATATTTATGTCGTATAAGTTCCCATTCTTTTTCTTGATCCATTTCCCTATTACTTGATATTTAGATTTCTTCTTTATTTACTATATAATGATATTTCTAGATTCGAAATTATTTGCAGACCACCTACTTTACATATTTCATTAATGTAAACCTGGTCATTCTCATTGAACTAGGTGCCTGCTCTGATAATAAAATTGAATTTTATTAGGACGATGGATAAAATCCTTTAATATCCTGAGAAACACCTGGCTTTTAAGTTAAAACTGGAAACAGAAGCTTGTGTGAGTGTATAGTTTTACACCTAGCAATAAGAGAACACATGTCCATCTGATCTTCGGAAGATTTTGTAAGTTTCAAATGGGTCTCAGGCCCTGAGCCATTCTTACTGTCATTTTTTATTAACTTTCTTCTCTTTTTCTTAAGCAAGTCTGCTTTTTGTAATATTGTTTTTAAGAATATGATTCCATTTAAAGGGATATTATAAAAAATGATATTTAAAAATTGTATGTTTTAGTCCATTAAAAGGACTCATAAAATATTATAATACAAAATACGGAGCAACTATCCAGAATCACGGCATTAACTGTCACTCTCTTAGCTTAGCACATCTTAGATCATCACAAAGCAGCAGTTAATTTGTTTTTGTTTTTTAAACAACCATCACTGCCTTCTTTGGTAGGTAAGGCTGAAACATTTTAAAAACTATGTTTGTTAGTTCTCTGATGCCTTCCTCTGTGTCTTTCCTCTCTGTTGGTTTATGTTGTCTTTTCTCCTTTTGTGCTTGGTTACTTCTGATTATCTTCTGGGTATTGTAATTTCAGAATTACACAGTCCAAATTAGGAATTTTAACAACTTCATTGGGGCTAAATTCCATAGCCTACCACTTGGTTTTTGCTGGAGATTTGGATCCGTCTTTTTTTTTTTTTTTTAATGTTCATGACTAGATCATAGTTGTTTTGGTCTTTCATCATTGACTAAATTGTAGATATACTTTTCCTTTTCCTATGGCACTTATTTTTAGGAGTAGGTAGTAGAGATGTGCTCTCCTTATTCTGATAGTCTTCTTATCTGTCAAGTGTGGGTCATGAAAAATGTATATTCTATGTTAGTAAGAAGATAGTGATAGTATAAGGAAACTTAGATTATGGAAGAAAGAAAAAACTGTCATTTCTAAAATGTCTACTGTGTGTCAGTTACAGTGCTATGCACTCTCACATAAAATGAAGTGAAATAAGTTATTTACAATTTTTGAATATTTAATAAAAACTTTGTAAGATGGCCAAAGCTGGACTTTGAAACTCATAATTTTATCTTTTTCTTTTAGTTTAACTATGTTCAGGTGATTTAATCAAACATATTAAAGTAATTTGAATTATTTTCTTAAAAGCTTTCCTAGCCTGTATAGATCAAATGTCTTCATAGCTTTTGTTGAGCTACTCTTTGTATTAGAATGTGAACATAGGCTTTTTTTTTTTTAATTTTTATTATGATTTGGGTGAAAGTTTACAGAGAAAATTCATTACCCATAAAGCATTTCATACATATTTTATTTTATGACATTGACTGCAGTTTCCCACAGTATAACAGCTCTCTTTCTGCTTCTTCCCTGTAGTTACCTCTTTCTTCTGTCCTTCCTTTCCCTGTACACCCCCTCCCTCCCCCCAGCTATCTCCCTGTGCAAACACTGCCCTTCTGTTCTCCTGCGATTGATTGATTGCTCCAAGGAGTGCATCTACCTGATATAAATGTTCGCCCCATATGCCTGTCTGTTGTTTGGCTGAAAGCCACCAGAGTGAGTTTACTTCCAGACCTGAAGGGTAACTAGGGGCTGTAGTCTCAGGGGTCTTGCCAGGATCTATCAGACCAGTAAACCTAGTCTTTTCTTATGGTTTTGAGTTTTGTTCTGCATAAACATAGGCTTTTTGCGTATTCATAACTTTTCCATTTATATTTATGAGCTGTAGTGCTATTTATTACTTTTTTTTCAGTTTGCTTTTTACTGGTAGGTCATACAAGTATGAATTTTACTAGGTACCATAAGCAATATGTTTATTATATGGAATTCTCTCTATAGAAAGTTAATTGTTTTGTGTGAATTTGAACTCTCCTTCTTGATCTTATTAGCACTCCTCATAGTCAGTTACATATACCCAGCAACTTTTCTGAAATCCAAAGATTATGCTCCAAAGTCAAGGTAATTTATAGGACAGGAGAAGTATACCCTTGGCTTTCTTAGTAAACCACACTAAAGGTACATGTTTCCTCTGCTGAAAATTGGCTTCCTTCATCATTCTCCCTTCTTCAGAGGGTAACTTGGAGTATTGCCCTTCACTTTGATGTGGTCTGTGAATTTTTTTCCTTCATTGGACTTCGTGCAGAAGCCTTTATTTGAAACAGAATGTTTAAATCCGAATGTGGCTTTCTAACTCATCATTTTTTTGTTTTCATCCAATGCCATGTCAAGTAAGTTTTGTCACTTTTGTTTTATCATTTTCTTAGTGCAACACATGAGGAGAAAGACAAAAGGAGGTGGGCAAATAAATACAATGTTCAGAGTTTAGAAAGGAGTAAGGAAATACTAACATTGGGTGAAAGGACTGGTACCTGAGTCATTATGTTATCTCTGCTTCTGAGAGCTCTTGAGATTTTAGCTTCTGTTAGGAGTACATTTCAGAGTTAACGGTGTGTGCAAAAGGCAAGGCTCGCATCGTTTCCTAGAATGAAGACAGTAGATAAAGATTAATTTATTAGAATTTTTATTTTACAGAAAAAGTGACTCATTAGTATAGGCAATTATGCAGTAATTCTTGCTGTTCAGAAATAAATCCTAAGATTCTAATGATTTTACTTTTAATCACAAGTCTTTGTATCCTTGTTTTCTCTGTCAGTTGATTTTGATTGTAAATTAGGTAAAAATAGGAAAAGAAGATACTTCTTTAGAAGGTGTTTTATATAACAGAAATGGAAGGAAAATGGAGATAAGGGATATACTTAGATTATACTACTTAATTATATTTATCGGATGTTTACTTTTTCGATCTGATTTAGATTGATTTGACACAGAGGAATGTTCCAAAACCTGTGCGAGTTGTTAGTCATGACTACAGGATATATAAAGTTGGTGGATATAATGCCTTCTTTCTTTTTGTCCAGTTTTGGCATTTGTCTTCTGAAAAAATGGCTTACAGAAAACAGTCTCTCTGTGTGTGTGCATTGTGTTACCCTTGGCTTTAGATGGATGATTAGAAGTAGGATGTTAAATTAGCATCTTTGCTAATATTATAGTTATCATTGGCATGTTCCACCATTTGTGTGTCAGTTTGTTGTACAGTGGTGGCTTGTGTGTTGCTGTGAGGCTAGAGGCTACTCCACCAGTATTTCAAATACCAGCAGGGTCCCCAATGGTGGACAGGTTTCAGTGGAGCTTCCAGACTAAGACTCAGAAGAAGGAAGGGGCCATCCACTTCTCAAAGAATTGGCCAGTGAAAACCTTATGAACAGCAGTGAAACACTGTCTGATATATTACTGGAAAACTTGATCAATAGCCCTAAAACATTGTCTGATATAGTGCCAGAAGATGAGCCCCTCAGGTCGGCAGGCACTCAAAATACGACTGGGGAAGAGCTGCCTCCTTAGAGTAGAGCTGATCTTAATGATGTGGGTGGAGTAAAGCTTTTGGGACCTGCATTTGCTGATGTGGCATGATTAAAAATGAGAAGAAACAGCTGCAAACATCCATTAATAGTGGCAACATGGATTGTACGAAGTATGATCTAGGACAATTGGAAGTTGTCAAAAACTGGAACGGAACACATAAAGATTGATACCTTAGACATTGGTGGTGGTGTTGTTATGTGCCGTTGAGTCGGACCTGACTCATAATGACACCTCCTTGGATTTCCAAGGTGGTATCACTACGGAAGTAGGTGACCAACCTTCTTTCTGAGGAGTGGCTGGTGGATTTAAACTCCAGCTTTCTGGTTAGCAGTCAAGTGCCTTTGGCACTATGCTACCAGAGCTCGTATCCTAGGCATTAGTACACTAAAATGGACTGGTTTTGACCACTTTGAGTCAGACTACTGTATGATCTACTATGCTGGGAGTGACATATTGAAGAGGAATGGCAAGGCATTTATTGTCACAAAAGATGTTTCAAGATCTGTCCTGAAGTACAGCCCTGTCAGTGATAGAATAATATCCATATGCCTACAAAGAAGACCAGTTAATACAACTAATATTTGAATTTATGCATCAACCACCAAAGCCAAAGACTAGGAATCAAAGATTTTTACTGACTTCTGCAGTCTGAAATCAACCAAACATGCAATCAAGATGTGCTGATTATCACTGGTGATTGGAATGCAAAAGATGGAAACAAAGAAGAATCACTGGTAGTTGGAAAATATGGCCATGGTGATAGAAATAACGCTGGAGATTGCATGATAGAGTTTTGCAAGACCAACGACTTATTCATTGCAAATGACTACAATCTGCAAATGACTATAGTCTGCAGTATGGATTACACCTCAATGTAAAGAAAACAAAAATCCTCACAACTGGACCAGTAAACAGCATCA
>NW_006921941.1:292204-297006 GCF_000298275.1 Orycteropus afer afer | reverse complement strand
TACTGATGAAGGTTGAAGAATACAGTCTGCAGTATGGATTACGTCTCAATATAAAGAAAACAAAAATCCTCACAACGGGACCAATGAGCAGCATCACAATAAATGGAGAGAAGATTGAGGTTGAGGTTGTCAAAGAATTCATGTTGCTTGGTTCTACAATTGATGCCAATGGAAGCAGCAGTCAGAACATTGGATGGGAAGGTCAACTGCGAAGGAACTGTTTCAAGTGCTGTGGAGCAAGGATGTCTCCTTGAGGACTAAGGTGAGCCTGACACAAGCCATGATATTTCCAATCACCTTGTATGCATGTGAGAGCTGGACAATGAATAAGGAAGACCGAAGAAGAGTGGATGCTTTTGAGTTGTGGTGCTGGTGAAGAATGCTGACAGTACCATGGACTGCTAAAAGAACTAACAGATCTGCCCTGGAGGAAGTTCACCCGAAATGCTCCTTGGAAGCGAGAATGGCCAGATTTTGTCTCACCTATTTTGGTCATATTGTCAGAAGGGACCATTTCTTGGAGAAGGATGTCATGCTTGGTAAGGTGGAGGGTTGATGAAAGAGGGGGAGGCCTTCAACGAGGTGAATTGTCACAGTGGCTGCAATGATGGGCTCAAGTACAGCAGGGATTGTGGAGCTGGCGCAGGATCGGGCAGCATTTCGTTCTGCTGTGCATGGGGTTGCTATGAGTTGGAAACAACTTGACAGCACCTAACAGCAACAGCAACAACCCAAGCCATGATATTTTCAATCGTCTCATATGCATGTGACACTCGCAGTCACTGCTGTCGAGTTGGATCTGACTCATGGTGACCCCTCCTTGGGTTTCCCAGGCACATATTGCTGCGGAAGTAGATTGCCCAACTTTCCTTCTGAGGAGTGGCTGGTGAGTTTGAACCACCAGCCTTCTGGTTAGCAGTCAAATGGCTTAGGCACTACACCTCCAGAGCTCCCCATATGCATGTGAGAAATGGACAGTGAATAAGAAAGACCAAAGAAGAGTTGATGCTTTTGAGTTGCGGTGTTGGCGAAGAATGCTGAAAGAACAAATCTGTCCTGGTAGAAGTGCAGTCCGAATGTTCCTTGGAAGTGAGAATGGCCAGACTTCGTCTCACCTACTTTGGTCATGTTGTCATCCTGTGGCCCATTTTTGAGGGGATCTTTGGAAGAAGGCTTGCTTATATAGGCCTTATCTTCTCTGGAGGAGCAAGGTAAAACATAAAATGTTAAGCACCTGGGGGAGTACTACTCTGAGGGTACTACGTACTCTTGATTATTTTCCTCTCAACTTTACCCATATTTTTTATATTTTGACATCATTTTCGTTACTTCTTAAAAAGATTGACATTGACAAAGAATGTAAACTCAAATTTATGGAAAACTTCTATGAAGAATTAATGCTGTTGTCTAAAATTATGTTAAAGATTATCTTGAAATTTAGTTTTATTCATGAACTATCCTATGTCAGGCTCATGCATCTATGATTTTGATTGCCCTTTTCATTGTGCTAGTCATTAAGTAAAAACATACCATGTTCTTGTCTTTAGGTAGTTGATATTCTTAAAAAGTGCCCCATAGGGTTTTCAAGGCTATAATTATTATGGAAACAGACTGACACATCTTTTCTCCTGCAGAGTGGTTGGTGTATTTGAACCACTGATTTTTGGTTGGCAGCCGAGTGCTTTATCCACTGTACTACCAGGGCTCCTAAATATGAACTAGAGACCTTCAAAACCAGCTAGCAATCTTAGTTGTAATTTTAAAGGTTAAATGATGTCACCACCTTTCTCAAAAAAAAAAAAAAAAAAAACCCCAAAGGGTATGATGATGTTAGTTAATTAGCCTTCATACCGTATTGATAGAAATCTTTTGGTGACTGATAAACTTTCATCCATACTCACGTCAGTATTTCATTTGTTTTTCTGCCTGAATAATATTCCATTGTGTGTATGTACCACATTTAGGTTATCTATTCATCTGTTATGGACATTTAGGCTGTATTCACCTTTTGGCTGTTGTGAATAGTGCTTTAAGGAACCTTGGTGCACAGCTATCTGATTGAGTCCCTGCTTTTAAGTTTTTTGAGCATATGCCTAGGAGTGGAATTGTTGGATCATGTGGTAATTCTATTTGTAACCCTTTCTTGGCCAGGGAACATATAGTTCCCACCTACATTTTCACTTCTGGGGTTTAGTGGGAAGCTCCTGTGCCACTTTTAATGTAGGCTTCCGTCTGGTAGTCGCCCTATATAATTGCATGAAGCTGAAGAAGTGGGACTCATCCCACTAACCCTAGCACCAGGGACCCCTTGGGGCATATGTGTCCAATTAACTGTATCAAAATCCATATCACCTCAAAAATTTTTAAAAAATTTCATTTAAAATGTCTTCCATTATTGAAAATACATGGTTTCAACAAAAAATCCAAAGTAGAAAATAATTCAGTCTTGAATGGAACCCCAGACTCATTTCAACCTTGACTGCACAATTTTACTTTCCCACTGGCAGAGCATGAAGGTTCCAGTTTCTCATCCTTGACACAGTGTTATTTTTCATTTCTCAAATCATGGCCATCCTTTTGTTGTTGTGTATGTCATTGAGTCAATTCTAACTCACAGTGACCATATTGTTGTTCTTAGGTGCTGTTAGGTTGTACATAGTGACCCTGTGTACAACAGAACAAAACACTACCTATTCCTGTGCCATCCCCACAATCATTGCCATGCTTGAGCCCCTCCTTGCAGCCACTGTGTAAATCCATCTTGTGGAGAACCTTTCCCTTTTTCACTGACCCTCTGCTTTGCCCAGCATGATATCGTTTTTCAGAGACTTGTCCCTACTGACAATATGACTAAAGTGTGAGAAACAAAGTCTGGCCATTCTTGTTTATAAGGAGCATTCTGGCTGTACTTCCTCTAAGACAGATTTGTTCCTCCTTCTAGAAGTCAAATACATTCATTATTCCTTACCAATAGCACAATTCAAATGCATCAGTGTTTCTTCTGTCTCCCTTATTCATTGTCCAGCTCTCACATACATATGAAGCTATTGAAAATACCATAGCTTTGTTCAGGCACACCTTAGTTTTCAAAATGAGATCTTTGCTCTTTAACACTTTAAAGAAGTCTTTTGCAGCAGATTTGCACAATGCAATACATCATTTGATTTCTTGACTCCTGCTTCCATAGGTGTTGATATGAATCTGTGTAAAATGCAATCCTTGACAACTTCAGTCTTTTATCCATTTATCATGATATTGCTTATTGGTCCAGTTGGAAGGATTTTTGTTTTCTTTGTGTTGAGGTGTAATTCATACTGCAGGCTGTAGTCTTTGTTCTTCATCAATAAGTGCTTCAAGTCATCTTCACTTTCAGCAAGCAAGGTTGTGTTGTCTGCATATCAGAGGTTGTTAATGAGTCTTCTTCCCATCCTGATGTTCAGCTTCTCTGATTATTTGCTCAGCATAAAGTTGAGTAAGTACTGTGAAAGGATACAACCCTGGTGCACACCTTTCCTGATTTTAAACCATTCAGCATCCTTTTATTCTCTTGGTCTATGTTCAGGTTTTGCATGAGCACGATTTGTTCTGGACTTCCCATTCTTCCCAATGTTATCCATAATTTATTATGATCCACACAGTGGAATGCTTTTACATATTCAGTAAAACACAGGTAAACATCTTTCTGATATTCTCTGCTTTCAGCCAATATCCATTTGACATCAGCAATGATATCCTTGTTCTATATACGTCCTCTTCTGAATCCAGCTGGAATTTTGGGCAGTTCCTTGTCAATATAATGCTGCAGCTGCTTTTAAATTATCTTCAGCAAAATGTTATTTGTGCCTGATATTAATGATACTGTTAGGTAATTTCCACATTCTGTTGGAGCGCCTTTCTTTGTGATGAGTGCAAAAATGGGTCTCTTCCAATTTCTTGGCATGTATGAGTGAAGACCACCAGTGCTGCATCCATTTGTTGAAACGTTTCAGTAGGTATTCTATCAATTCACCAATTCCTTCAGTGCAGCTTGGACTTCTTCCTTCAGTACCATTGGTTCTTGACCATATGTTATATCCTGAAATTGTTGGACATCAGCCAGTTCTTTTTGGTACAGTGACTGTATTCTGTCTATCTTCTTTTGATGTTTCCTGCATCATTTAATATTTGCCCGTATAATATTTCAGTATTGCAATTCAAGGCTTGAATTTTTTTTTTTTTTTTTTAGTTCTTTCAGCTTGAGAAACGTTGAGGATGTTCTTCTAGTTTGTTTTCCTAATTGACTTGACACATTTCATTATAATACTTTACTTTGTTTTCTTGAGCTGCCCTTTGAAATCTTCCATTCAGCTTTTTTACTTCATCATTCTCCCCATTTGCTTTAGGTACTGTCCATTCAAGAGCAAGTTTCAGAGTCTCTTCTGACATCCATTTTGATCTTCTCTTCCTTTCCTGTCTTTTTAATGACCTTTGGCTTTTTTCATGTACCCTTGATGTCATCCCACAACTTGTGTGTTCTTTGGTCATTGATGTTCAGTGTGTCAAATCTGTTCTTCACATGGTCTCTAAATTAGGTGGAATATACTCAAGATTGTATTTTGGCTCTTGTGGGCTTGTTTTAATTTTTTATTTATTTATTTTTTTTAAATTGTGATTTGGGTGAAGATTTACAGAGCAAATTCACTTTCCATATAGCAGTTCACATATACTTTGTCTTATGTCATTGACCACAGTTTACCACAATGCAACACCTCCCCTCCCACTTCCTCCCCATAATTACCTCTTCCCAGAGTCCATCCCTCCAT
>NW_006921941.1:261209-291755 GCF_000298275.1 Orycteropus afer afer | reverse complement strand
GGCAGCTTGCTAGCTTTTAAGATCCCAGTCACTACTCGCCAAAGTAGGAGGTGGAACAATGTTTTGTATAGTATGTTATGCCAATTGAACTTGATGTCCCCTGTGACTATGGTCCCAAGCCTGCAGGTTCAACTACTTGGTCGCTCTGGGTAGCTGGCTGTAACCAAGCAGTGACCACAACCTTGCCCCTTGTCAGTTCTACTATACACCTGGGAATTCTGACCATTCACATAAACTTATAGGACCATTGTCTGCCAACCCTATATATGTTCTTGGATATACTCCCCATTTCATAGACATACCTAATCGTTTAGGCTGTCCACCCATCTATCCATCCATTTGTTTTAATTTTCTTTAGCTTCAACTTGAACTTGTATATGGGCAATTGTCAGTTCTGCAGTTGGACCCTGGCTTTGTTCTGACTGATGATATTGAGCTTCTGCTTCGTTTTTTCCACAGATGTAGTCTGTTTTATTCCTGTGTATTCCATCTGGCAAGGTCCACATGTATAGTCGCTGCTTATGTTTTTGAAATGAAGGATTTTGCAATGAATAAGTCACTGGTTGTGCAAAATTCTTTCATGTGATCTCCAATGTCATTTCTATCACCAAGACTGTATTTGCAACCGCTGATGCTTTGTCTTTGTTTCCAGCTTTTGTATTCCAGTCACCAGTAATTATCAACACTTCTTGACTGCATGTTTGGTTGATGTTAGACTGCAGAAGTTGGTAAAAAATCATCAATTTCTTCATCTTTGCCTTTATTGGTTGGTGCCTAAATTTGAATAATAGTTATACTAACTTACGTTTCTTGTAGGCATATGGATATTATCTTGTCACTGATAGCATTGTTCTTAGGCTAGATCTTGAAATGTCCCTTTTGATGATGAATGGAACACCATTCCTTTTGAATTTGCCATTCCCAGAATAGTTGACCATATGATTGATTCAAAATGGCCATTGCTGCTCCATTTCAGATCATTAATGCCTAGGATATTGATCTTTATGTCTTTCACTTCATTTTTTACAACTTCTAATTTTCCTAGATTCATACTTCCAATGTTCCATGTTCTGTTCAGTAATGAATGTTTACAGCTGTTTCTTCTCATTTTGAGTTGTGTTAGATCATCAAAGGAAGTTTCTGAAAGGTTTACTCTATCCACATCATTAAGGTTGACTCCACTTAGAGGAGCAGCATTTTCCTAGTTATATTTTGAGTGCCTTCCAACCTTAGGGGATTATCATTTGGCACTAAAACAAGACAGTGTTTCCCTGCTATTCATATGCTTTTCAGTGACCAATTTTTTTTTCAAAAGTGGACCTGGCCATGTCCTTGTTCCTAGACTTTCTTAGTCTAAAAGCTCTGCTGAAACTTGTCCATTATGGGTGATCCTTCTGGTATTTGAAATACTGGTGGCATAGCTTCCAACATCAAAGCAACATGTAAGCTACCATAGTACAACAAACTGACAGAGGAGTGGTGCATAGTTACCATAGTGATTATGAAATGGTATCTCATTGTGGTTTTGATTTGCATTTTCCTAATAAGTAATGATGTTGAGAATGTTTTCATGTGCATATTAGCCATTTGTGTACTTGTTTGGAGATATGTCTATTCAAGTCCTTTGCCCCTGTTTTAATTGCATTGTTTGTCTTTTTGCTGTTGACTTGTCGTAGTTCTTGATATATTCTAGATATTAAACCCCAATCAGATATATGGTTCCCAAATATTTTCTATTCTGGAGGTTGCCTCTTCATTTATTAAAAAAAAGTCTTTTGATGCACAAAAGTTTTTTTATTTTGATAAAATCCTATTTATTATTTTTGTTTTGTTACTTGAAACTTTTGTAGTTCTTTTCATTGGTGAGATTCAAAGAGACAACTTTGGAGTCTTCATATCTTGATCTGTTTATATCCAGCTATCCTTTGGGGTTCAGAAATAAGACAGGGGATGATAATCCCACTTTACTATATTTTTGTATGGGATTTTTTAGCCTAGGGTTCCCTGAGAGAACCTACACATTGATTTCTGAGTGGTTTATTCAGGCATATGGTCTTATGGAACAGGTGTAAGGATTTAGGAGGAGTAAAAAGAAGAAGTGGGAGAGTCAGTACAATGGTATATTGCTAGGGCACTCTTGTTCTTTACCCCATGGACTCTCTGAGAAGCCTTATGGAACTGACTGTGGGAGGGACAAAGAAAGCGGAGAGCAGTTATCTCTCAGCTCCTTTGATAAGGGTTGCTTCATTTCTGGATTGTCCATCCTAAGTGCTGAGTAGTTCTTGTCCAGTTCTACACTGTGGTACCACAGAAACGCCAGGGCAAGAAGCTGGAGGTGTATTGTACCTGCCTTAGTTTGTGGCACATTACACTGTGTAAAGCTGATGCTGATGCTCTCACTGGAATAAGAGCTGAGGCTGACATGATTTGAAGTAAAACAAGAGAAGCCCAATGTAGTGCTGATACTGTACTTGAATTCCCCAAATGTACTTGGAATGTAGTGCAAATCCAAAATTGAACATCACTGTGCAATACTGTTATATGCTGTTAATGATTATGTGTTCTAAATATTGATGAGTCTCAGATACTTGCACTATAAACAGTCAAACAAGATTCCTATCTCATCTTCAGAGGAAAGACAGAGCTTATGTTTTCTAGTGTTTGTATTGTTTTGTTTTAATTCAAGATACCTCATATTTGAATTTAATCAATATAGCAACTATGAGGTAGATTTAATTAACCTTGTTTTGTAGGTGAGCATATATTGTACAGAGAAGTAAAGTAATAATTAGTAAGTTACAGAGCTTAGACTTAAAAGTCCTATCTTACTCTATTATTTTCCTGTTAGTCTTGTTATTGTGTGCCATTGAGTTGATTCCAACTCATAGTGCTGTTATCTAAACTCATTGCCCTTGAGTCGGATCCGACTCATAGCAACCCCTCCTTGTGTTTCTCAGATGGTATCACTACCGAAGTATATCGCCTAATCTTGCTTCTGAGGAGTGGCTGGTGGGTTTGAACTGTCAGCCTTCTGGTTATCAGTCAAATACCTTAGGCACTATGCCACCAGAGCTCCCAGTGCTGTTATGTTGTTGTTGTTGTTATATGCAGTCAAGTCGGACCAACTCATAGAGACTCTTCCTTGGGTTTCTGAGGTGGTATCAATACGGAAGTCGATTGCCCAACCTTCCCTCCCAGGAGTGGCTGGTGGGTTTGAACCTGCAGCCTTAGGCACTATGCTACCAGAGTTCCTAGCGCTGTTATGTTGTTGTTGTTGGTATGTGCTGTGGAGTCAACCCTGATTCATAGCGACCCCTCCTTGGGTTGCCGAGGCAGTATCACTACGGAAGTAGATTGCCCAACCTTCCTTCCGAGGAGTGGCTAGTGGGTTTGAACTGCCAGCCTTCTGGTTATAGCACCCTGTTATTGAAGGCCAGAACTCCCCTTTTCTACTGGTTTCAGATTCTAAAGATCATTCTATGTACTCCTTTTTTAACCCACTAGAGGTCAGTATTGGGTTGATAATGACATGGGGGCCTTTAGCTTTTGATTCACATAATTTTGATCCCTTGGGGCTTATTGCTAGGTACTCTTGAGGGTTTATTTCAGAATAAAACTTTATTTAATGGCATGTGTAAAATGCCCCATAGACACTCTTTGATGGTTATGACAGTATTAATAGTAACATTTTTGAGTTACTATTCCAGACTAAACCCACTGCCATAGAGGTGATTCTGGCTCATAGAGACCCTATAAGACAGAGTAGAACTTCCCCATAGGGCTTCCAAAGCTGTCAATCTTTAGGGAAGCAGACCCTCTCATCTTTCTCCCACAGAGCTGCTCGAGGGTTCAAACCACCGATCTTTTGATTAACAGCTGGATGCTTCAACCATTGTGTCACCAGAGCTCCTTTATTCCAGACTAGGTGATGCTTATGTGCCCCCTGCTCCTTCACTTTAGGTAGAATATACAGGTATCCCTATCTTTTATTGAGTCATATCTTATTCTTACTTGGATTTATCTTGTTATGTATTGCCTTTATGTAGTAAAAATTTATCTAAATTTACTATGTTCATGTCACCAAACCATACCAAACCCATTGCCGTTGAGTTGATTCTGATTTATAATGTCCCTACACAACAGAGTAGAACTGCCCCCGTAGGGTTTCCAAGTCTGTGATCTTTATGGAATCAGACTATCACATCTTTCTCCTGGATAGTGGCTGGTTGGTTCAAACTGCCAACCTGTTTAGCATCTGAGTGCTTAACCATTACCACCAGGGCTTCTTATGTGCATGTTACTGTACTAATACTTAGGCCTGAGGATTTCTAAGAATGCTAAAATTCATTTCCTGTCCTCAAAGAGAGAAAAGTTTCATGTTGACGTGCTGTATTCCCATTTTTTTTTTTTTTTTTTAACCTGGATACCCTACAGGTTTACTGAATTGTCTCTGTCCTGCTCCCAACTTATTTCCTTGGTCCCTATTACTTGGAATGATCCCACCATCCTCATGAAGGCCAGGATACTTGGAGCTATTCTTAGTTCCTTCCTCTTTCTGTATACCACACTCAAATCAGTAAATTCTGTTGCTTTTGCTTTTTTATATCTGCTGCTATCTTAATTCAAGTCCTCACCATTGTTATTTGACTGTTATAGGATGTATTTTGTTTTTCCTGCTTCTAATCTTTACCTTAGGAGCTCTGGTAGCATAGTGGCTAAGGCACTTGACTGCTAACCAGAAGGCTGGCGGTTCAAACCCACCAGCCACTCCTCGGAAGGAAGGTTGGGCATTCCTACTTCCGTAGTGATACTGCCTTGGAAACCCAAGGAGGGGTCGCTATGAGTTGGGGGCTGACTTGATGGCAAATAACAACAACAACAATCTTTACCTTAAGGAGTGCTGGTGGTGTAGTGCCTCAGGCATTTGACTGGTAATCATAAGGTTGGCAATTCAAACCCACCAGCCACTTTGTGGAAGGAATACTGGGTAATCTATTTCTGTAAAGATTTGCTGCCTCAGAAACTCAAAGGTGGTTGCTCTGAGTTGGAGTCGACTCAATGGCAGTGAGTTTGGTTTTTGGTTTTTGGTTTTTGGAATCTTTACCCTCCTTCTCCCAACTGACCACTACTCTGCTCCTAGAAGATTTGTCTGAAATGTAAATCTGATCTTGTTGTTTCCCTATCTACATTCTTTCAGGGTCTCTCCATTGCCTACTGGCTAATGTTGAAACTTTTTGTATGCAACTTTAACTTTATTCCTTGTTAATCTTTCATAACCTATGCTCTAAGTATACAAAACTACTTATCATTTCATGAGTGAATAATGTTATTCACTTTCCCAAGTGGTTCTTTCGCATGTTGCTTCCTTTTCTACCTTGGTTACCCTTCCTAGCTACCTCCCTTTGAAAATTCATGTTTACTTTTTGGGACCGTACTTTGTTAACTGTTGCTCTGTGAAGCTTTCCTTCCCTGGTACTTATCAAAGCAGATCTGATTACTTTCTCCTTTGTGCAATCATTGTCCTCTGATTTATTTCTATTACTGTACTCATTGCAGTGAATTAAAGTTCTTTATTGCCAGGTGTCCCTGGGTGGTTCATATGGTTAACCATGTAGCTACTAACTGAGATGTTGGCAGTTCAAACCCATTCAGAGGAATCTGGGAAGAAAGCCTAGGTGATCTGCTTTCAAAAAGTCACAGCTGTGGAAACCCTGTGGAGCAGTTCTACTCTGGGGTCTCCATGAGTCAGAATCAACTCACTGGCAACTGGGTTGGTTTTTGATTATTTGCCTATTTGCTTCCTTTCCAGTATGATGCGAGGCTCATGAGTCAGAGGCTACATTTTACTTCTTTGTATACCTAGAACGAAGCACAGTACTTGGTACCGAATGAACATTTAATACATGTTTAACTGAAATAAGAATACAGAGAGAAAGCACCATGACTTAGTGCAGTGAGAGAAGGCTGTGTGAAGAAAAGAGAATTTTTGTTGGGTTTTGGAGAAAAGGCTGAATTTAAGGCAGGCTGAAGCCATTGGGTAGAGAAATGACATAAGCAAAGAAACAGAAGTGGAAATATATCTAATGTATTATGAGGTAAATTCTAATCCAAGTGGAAGATTCATGTTGGAGAATACTGGATTAGTATACTGGAAAATTAGATTCAGCTTCTATGATAGTGGGGTCTAAATGATAGATTATAGTTTGGATTTCTGAAATTCCCCCTCCCTAGTTTTCGTCATGCAAAATTGCCATAGTGAACAATGCTGTTCACCATGTTGTTCAGAAGAGCCTGGTCATGATACGTGAAATGATGGTAGCGCACACAATAGTAATTTCTTACAGAAAACTGAAGATGTGCTACTGGATCTCAGGAGAATGAAACGAGTGGTAAGAGAGAAGTGGCCTGAGGAATAAACTGTGCATAATGGGAGCTCTGGTGGCATAGTGCCTCAGTCTAACCAGAAGGCTGATGGTTCAAATCCACCAGCCACTCCTGGGAAGGAAGTTTGGCAATCTACTTCCTTAGTGATACCACCTTGGAAACCCAAGGAGGGGTCGTTATGAGTTGGAAACGACTTGACAGCAATGAGTTTAGTTTTTTTTTTTTTTGGAATGTCTACATATAAGAAATGAAGGAAAAATATACATGAAGGACTCTTCAGTAAATCTGCAAAAATTATACATGAGAAAATGAATTATTAAGAAAAAGAAAACACATAAATGCTTTCTAAGGTCTAGCTTCTATTTGTATGATTCATTTCCCTTCTTCTGCAACTCCAGCGTAGGCTGCAGAAATCAATCAGCATCCATAATTATAAGGGTTGTTTTTTTGGAGGGACAGAATAAGTGGTTGTGGTGAGATACCTTAGCATCTTAGAAAAGAGCTAGAAGACAGCTCTGAAGAGATTTTATTGGATTTGTTTTTATTGACTTTAACATCACATTTTTATTTTATTATCTATAATGTATTTTTATACAGTTAATTTCATCTTCCTCAATTTCTACCAGTTCCATAGCATATATTTTGATTAGATGGGTTTGCATCCATCCTGGCAATATCCGAGTATTTATTTCATTGCTCTACCTGAGATTTGGTGTTTCCAAATGGGACAGTTCCTGCTTGGCAAACCTGCTCTGAGTGCTTTTTACAGACTGGAGAAATCTTGATAATTCTGACAGAGATTTGAGATCTGATACTTTTCATATTTGTATGACTTCAAGTTTTAATGACAGTGTTTAAGTGTGGCTCCTCTTGATTGCTTTGATACATTGTAGTATTTTATTAATTGTAAGGAAAAATAATTAATTTGGAATTCAATAAAATAAAACCTATTTGTGAAACCTTTTGCTGAACTGAAAGTGAGGATAGAGTTAAGGAAGCAAGTGGTCAATCTTTAGTCAAGACTTTGCTTTTTAAAAATGAAAGCTTTGGGCAGTCTCCATTTCTTCCCCAGAATCCCTGATTCCTTTCTGGGTGATTTGCATTGGAAGTGGGAAAGAACTTTTGAGAGGAATAGAAAGAATATTCTAGTTCGGGGTCTCAAGCCTGAATGAAGTACTTCTGGGTACCTTTTCTATCTCTGTTTGTTACTGAAGCCATTATGTATTTTATGTAAATCATACCAAATATCAATTGGTAATATGCAGAGAAACAAGTTTGTCCATTGATTCAAATCTCTGGAATGTAGATTCTTTTTGTCTTCTTGGCAGAAACTAGCTCACATAGTTCAAGTTTTTCTCTGTCCTATTATAATTGTCTTGTTTGGCCAGTGCCTGAGCTAACATATTGAATATTTATCTCGTTCAGAAGATTTGGAGAATGATTTTCTCCTGAACTAATTTCTACTTGTCATTGATATCATATATTGATTAAGGAATATATATTCTGAGAGGCCACATTTCTTATGTTTTATATCTTCGGTGATACTAAATGGGAGAAGGAAATTTATTTTAAAATGCTTGTGAAAAATACTTGGTTAAACCAAATTCAACAAGTTTCCTCAAAATAGGACTTCTACTTTTGCTTTGTTAATGTGCATTGTATATCTATAAGAAGGCTCATGGCATGCAGTGTTTCCCATTTGTTTGACAAGAGAACTTATTTATTTATTTTTTTTGTGGTGCTTTTAGGGAATATTTGTATAAAAGAAAGATCTAGAATTTAGGAAACTCTCCTTTACTACTAACTAGCCTTCTGATCTTGAATAAATCTTTTTGTCTTTGTTTTTTACCTCCTAAATTTTATTGTTGTTGTTGACTGTATACACAGCAAAGTATATCAGTTCAACAGTTTCTACATGTACAATTTAATGACATTGATTATGTACTTTGAGTTGTGCAACCTTTCTCACCCTCCTTTTCTGAATTGTTTCTCCTTCATTAACATGAGCTCAGTGCCCCCTAAGGTTCCTGTGTAATCTTTCGCTTTGCTGTTGTTAATTGATCCTGTCTAGAATGCTCTTAAAAGAGCATAATGCTCAAGGCAAGACTCTCCCCACCCCCCCAACTAGTTAACCTAAACTGTAACTCTGTTTTAAGATGACTTTAGAGGACATTTTTGATTTTAGGTTTAAAGGTTATTTCAGAGAAATAGTTTCAAGGATTCATCCACACTCAATGGCTCCAGAAAGTCCAGAGTCTGTGAGAATTTGAAATTCTTTTCTGTATTTTCTGACTTTTGATCAGGATAATCCTTTGTCTTTTTGTCACCTTTACTGGTGACTGAAGTCCTTTCAGGAGCTCTAGAAGCATAGTGCCTAAGGCACTTGACTGCTAACCAGAAGGCTGGCGGTTCAAACCTACCAGCCACTCCTCGGAAGGAAGGTTGGGCAATCTACTTTCGTAGTGATACTGCCTCGGAAACCCAAGGAGGGGTCGCTATGAGTCGGGGCCGACTTGATGGCACATAACAACAACAACAAAGTATATAAAAAAATAATTCCAGGTTCCCTCCCACCCACAACCACTTTGGTTTCGGTATGACATTTTCTCATAAAAGATGAATATTTCTCATTTGCACTAAAGTCTTAGCTACTTAGGTGAGAATGGGGGGATTTCATTTTGTGATGGTTTTATGGATATTTAAAAAGAATCTCATAATAGTGACCCATTATTATTATTATTTTCCTGTGGAAACCTGGAAAATGAGTCCCAATGGGATAACTTCAGGGTTGAAAAAAAATATATGTTAGTTTGCTTGGTTTTATTCTGGGACTAAAACATTATGTATTAAGGTATGTTATTGTATTTTCTTTAAGATAACAATTTGTTCAAAATTAGAAAGTCTTTGAATGTTTACTTAAGGTTGTTTCTTCTTCTTCTCCTTTTTTAATGTGTGTTTTTCTCTATCTTAGGCCCAGCAACAAAGAAATTTGGATAACATCGTCTTACAACAACCCAGAATAGGTAGCAAGAGAAAATCAAAGAAAGATGCATATACGATTTTTGACACAGAGATAGAAAGCACTAGCCCCAAGTCTGAACAGGATTCAGGAATTCTGGATGTTGAAGATGAGGAAGATGATGAAGAGGTAACTAAAATCTGAACTGGAGAAATGAGACTATTGTTAAACCAACCAAACTCACTGCTGTGAGTTGGTTCCGACTCCTAGTGACCCCCTCCTTGGGTTTCTGAGGTAGTATCTCTGCAGAAGTAGATCGTGCAATCTTCCTTCTGAGGAGTGGCTGGCAGGTTTGAATATAATTGAGATGTAATGAAGAATTTATATGATGTAGCTTGTGTGATCTTCTGGGTATTAAATATCATTTTCAGATCAAATGGGCCCCAATTTAAGGAAACTAAAGGTACATTAGGGTATATTCTTTATATTTAAAAGGACATTTCTATTTCTGAAGAGATCTAGGTGTTTTTTTTTTTTTTTGTTTGTTTGTTTTGTTTTTTGACTAGATACTACATTAAGCCAAGAGTTTATCTGACCTAGAGATGAGATCTAGATGGCTTACACTGGAGCTAGATCGAAGTTTTCTGAGACAAATACAAGATGTTACTTCAAACAGTGGGTAGTAAACAAGTGGATTTCTCTACCCTGAGGGATGGTATAGGTTGAAAATTTGCAGAGGTGCCAGAAAGTTTAGAATATATTTCCAGAGAAAATAATTATATGAGTGATTATGGAGAATATGAAGATTTTGTGAAATATCCAAGGCTTCTAAGATTAGTTCTGTTACTGTCAGGCAAAGAGTAAGATTAACTTGCTTAATTAGTAACATATTTTTATATTCTTTTCCATTGTTGAAAGTACCTTAATGTGTTTTAAAAATTAAACTATTGTGACATTTTAGGTTTCCTATAATTTTTTTTTTTCCTGTATACTTTTCATTTGGTGGCTTAACGGGTAAGGCAATTGGCAGCTAACCAGAAAGTCAGCAGTTCAAATCCACCAGCCACTCTGCTGAAGGAAGATGGGACAGGCTACTTCTGTAAAGATGTGCAGCCTCAGATACCCAATAGGGGTAGTTATGAGTCAGAATTGACTCAAAGGCAATGAAGTTTTTGTTTGTTTGTTTGTTTTTGGATCAGTTTATTTGTGAGTATAGTGGTTTTAGAGCATGAGTTTTAGAGTCGGACTGAGTTCAAATTCTGGCTTTGCCACTTTATTATCTTAAAAATCACATAATTGACTTTTAAAACAACCACTGATATGTGTGAGGAGCTATTTGACACTGTCTAAATTTGTAACCTTAGGTAATCTTGGAGACTTAGTTTATCTATCTGTCAAGTGAAGACAGTAGTCTCTACCCCACAGGGTTACACATAGTGGTTGCTCCATAAAAGTTGGTCAAAAAATGTTAGTCTCTGTTCTTTTCCTTATTCTTCCTTGCTGACTCCAATTATGTATCACTGCTGTCAGTATGTCTGTTCCTGTGGTTATTCTTTCTTGCCTGCAAAAATCAAATCAGCACTGTTTAAACTATTTGGGCTGAGAGCAAATAACCAGATTAGCTATGTTTTTAAAACATTATTATTTAATTTTAATTGAAGGTCCAAGGGACTGTCATATGTGTAAAAATACTGTGTTCTTTTATATGGTATTCATTATTGAGGGGACTCATGTCTGTTATTTAAATGAATAAGTATATTTATAATTTTTAGTTAAAATATATATATTACTAGAATGTTTATTATGTAAATAAGATATATTAATAGAGCAAATCATGCTTAAAAGTGTCATCCTGATCCCTATTGTACTTGGATAACAAGAGGTCTTAATAGCTCTTCATAGAGCTAAGAAAAACATTTTTGAGTGTTATCTCATGGACCAATTTAGAGTAGAACAGCCAGGCATTTGTCTGATACCCATGGAGAAAGAAAGGGGCAGAGAAGACTTGGTCACCCTGAATACTTTTCTAGTCTTCCCTCTTCTTGCCTAGAATGATTGGTAACGTAGGATATGAATCTGCCCTGGAGACCAGACTGTCATCTATTAGGCCCATCACTAATAAATGGCAAGAAGATACAGTAGTACAATAAAGTATTAGTCCCAAGAAAGACCAGTCAACCCTTTTCTTATGCTTTGGGTTTCTGCCAAAGGGGCAAGGTGGCACCATCTTCCAACCTCCTCTCACCCCATAAGAAGAAGACAGAATCACCATCAATAGCCCAAGGCCTATTCCTGTGAGGCCAGACATGCTGCCTCCCTCCAACCCTTTCATCAACCCTGACACCAACTATTCCTCCCGCAGCACCCAGCACCTGTCTGCTGGGTTCAATAATTCACTGCAGTGGCCACACAGAACTCACAGATTATGGAGTTTATTAGGGAAGCACCAGGCTACAATTCAAGTTCAGGAAAAACGCTCAGTCTCTCTCAGCCTGCTGTCTCTCAGCCAACAGTCTCTCTCAGTCTCTCTCCCAGCAGTGCGTGTCTCTTGGTCTCTCTCTCTCTCAGCAATGCCTGTCTCTCGGTGTCTCTTTCTCAGTAGCATGTGTCTCTTGGTGTCTCTTTCTCAGCAGTGCAGGTCTCTCAGGAGCACGTTTCTCTCAGCAGTATGTCTTTCTCAGCCAGCAGTCAGAGAGACTTCTTATGCCTCTAGAAGGGCTCCTTTTGAGCCTGGCAGAGTGACCACTAACCAATCCCAAAATCAGAATTCTATATACCTGAGAGAGAGCAAACTTCCCAGAAAATTACTTTGTGCTGCTCCCAACAGAAATACCCAGGTGGATAACTTTAACAATTAGGAGCTCTACTTAGTTGCTCACAGCAAATTCCACCACAGAGTTTACAAAGACTTATGGCTAGAAAAGCCACACTGTGTAATTTACTACACCACAGTTTCCATCTAGGAAGTGAAATTCTGTTGGGCACAATAGCTGACAGAAGTTAGACATAATCTCTGTCTCAGTATAATTCATACCTGAAGAGATGGTTACATGATAAGATGACAGAATGAAATATATGCACAGTTCTGATATGTCAGTGAGGACTTCCTGGATAGGAGCCATTCTTTATCATGAACTCACAGAAGAGCCCAGGGACAAGTTTCTTGTTAATTTTTGTGCCACCTTTCTTTTTTGTTTTCTGAGGTTCAGAGAAGATAATGGAAGTAAAATGTGTTTGGGGTTTCTCATGAAACAAATACTATGAGAATATAATTGGAGATTAACATTTTTAAATATCCCTATCTCTAAAATCAAACAGAATTTGTATTAGAGATTTGCTGATTGAGCTCTTACAACAAAAATTCAGCAGTTTACTGTCATCTAATGGCATCCTATCTTAAAAAAATTCTACCTTATGTTTATTTACTTCTCAGTTTGAGTCTTCTTCCAGTGCACATTCTTAATCTCAAACCTCATGTAGAGAATTATTTATTTAGATGTCTCCAAACTGGTTTCTTGGCATAGTTCTTGCATGGTGTGAATAAATTCTTCAGATAAGGTCTTTCATGACCCACTGTCACGTTCTGACCTTCATTCTTGTCATTCTTCAGCAGACCTCATTGAGAGCAGTGTAAATAGTTTTTGGAGTATTGTGATTTTTAATCTTAGAGCATGGTAATGATGGCATAAAATCCTATAGGGCAATGGCTCATTACCTTCTTGGGGTCTTATATTCCTTTGAGGGTTTGATAAAAACATACAGAATCTTTTCCCTGTAAAATGTGCATTTATTCACTCAAAAAAATTCTGCATGCAGTTTCAGGGGATTCATGAAATTCACGTTGGTCTTAGAATCCAAGTTAAGAATCCATGTTGTAGAACTGTGCTACTTGAACTATAATGTGCACAGAAATCATCTGAGATTCATATTAAAATATACATTCTCATTCTGCAGGTTGAAATTTGAGTCTGAGAGTCTGCATTTTTAACAAGCTCCTAGGTGAAGATGATAATGCTGGTCCCTGGAGCACATTTTTAGTTGCCAGGCTGTATAGGACCATGAGTTAGCATTTTTAGTGTGTAAAGAAATAAAACTCATGATTGTATGGGTCTCCTTGATTTTCCATTAATATGACATAAAATTTTTCCTATAATCAATACAGTACTTTAAGTTATATTTTGCTTTATAAATCTGCTTTCAATAGATTACCAGCATTATCTTTTATGAAATTTTATAATTTTAATGTACTTAAGTTTAGGTATTTTATTATTCTCCAAAGTAAGATTTTTTCCGCCTTCCCTATGCTTTTAATAGGAATTATGTTTTATATATTCTTTGAGTTGAATGACATTTGTAGGCTATTTACTACATCTTTAGCTTGATGGTACTTAATACAGACCATAAGTGAGATGAATAATGAAAACCAAACACCTGGAACATAGCTATACACATAGTATGCAGATAGCTAATATATTATTGAACTGAAATGAAATTTATACCAGAGATTGGAAAAACTTAATAGCCTGGGCACTGAAGATGAAATCACAATCATAAATCGTCATCTTAGGTGCAAACCATCCCACATGTTGAAGGAACCAACAGAGTGAGTCTCTTATTGATTGCTGAGGAGTATTTCCTAGTAAAATTCTCTCTTCTTATTTTTTGACCAAGCCAATAAAAAGGGCACAATTAAGTTTTTTTTTACTAATCATATGTTATAGTTGAATTGTATAAAACTGTTGATACTTGATTTGATTGACAACTTCATTCAGTTGATTTTCAGTAGAAATATATGTGATTTTGTTTTGGGAATTTGGCTTGAATTGTATATACTGTTCTGATATATGCAGATGTTAAAGGTCTTCTCTGATTGTTTAGATGGGACTTTTAAAGTTTTTTTTTTTTTTTTTTAAAGACAGTGAACATTTAGATTTAGGTACATTTATGGTCCTGGATTCATCAGGAATATAATTTTGAGATATTTTAAGATATAATATAAAGAACCCACTAAGGTGATGTATTATTTGTGAGACGGGGGCAATAATATCCATGGAGGGTCGGCTGACAGTGAAAATTGAATGGAATTATGTATATAATGAATGCTCTTGTCACAGTGCTTGGTAGCACAGTGTTATCAGTATATAATAGTTATTATGGCATTATGATTGTGTGCTTTTTAAAAAATAAAGGTGATACAGTTTTTGGTGATGTATATGTGCATGGACTGATGAACACAATTTAATGTAAACAAAACGTTTTCTTAAAGCAATATTGAGTAGGAAATAGTTGCAAAAAGCAGGCCTATGTTTTTTTTCTTTGTTTCTCAGTTACTTAAGAGCTTCTGTATTCTTATGCACATCTCATATTCTAGTTTGTATCTCTCTTAATTTGTTTATAAACTTCTAGAGAACACTGGTCATCTTGTCATCTGTGCAAATGGTTGGTTCAAGAAATGTCTGTTGATTGAACGAATAATCCATCTCAGGTTTAGCTCTCAAGATTTTGGTGCCTCTTTTGAAATACAGAATTAACAGTTTAAAATTGCTGAGTTTAAATACAACTGCTATGTAATATAAAGCCTTCTGGCATGTCTTAATGATTGGGGTACTGTACTAATTTTGAGGCAATGGTGATTGGAAAGAACACAGGATTTGTATTTGTACTATTGGGGCAAATCATGTAACTTCACTAAGTATCTCTTTTCTCATCTATAAAATGTTGTTGTGTGCTGTCGAGTCGGACCTGACTCATAGGGACCCCTCCTTGGGTTTCTGAAGCAGTATCACTACGGAAGTAGATTGCCCGGCCTTCCTTCTGAGGAGTGGCTGGTGGGTTTGAACTGCCAGCCTTCTGGTTAGCAGTCAAGTGCCTTCGGCACTGTGCTACCAGAGCTCCCTCATCTATTAAATAGAGGTAGTAATTATGTGAAATTACTTGTGAAAAATTATGGTTGCTGTGATACTTGACGCAAATTTCAAATTGTTTATTGTAAAACTTTCTGTTTCTGGAAGGTAACAGAAAATTAGGGGTGATTTCTCAGTAAGTAAAGTGAAACAATGATGCCATTCAGAGCTTCAGCGTTTCATTCAAAGGTTGTAGACTGGCTGCCTGTAGGCCAGTAACAGTGTGCAAACTGATTGTTGGCCTGTATAGTGTTTAAAAGTTTTTAAATTAGTTACTAACTTTTAAAAGTAGGCTGAATTCACATAAAAATCTGGATTTCCAACTTAGCTTCTTCCTAAGCATGGTAGTAATAGACTGACCCTAAGTAGCAAGATTGCCTCTGTTGTTGTTGTTGTTGTTAAGTGCCGTCGAGTCGTTTCCGACTCGTAGCGACCCCATGCACAGCAGAACGAAACACTGCCCGATCCTGCGCCAATCCCACAATCCCTGCTATACTTGAGCTCATCATTGCAGCCACCGTATCAATCCATCTCACTGAAGGCCTCCCCCTCTTTCGTCGACCCTCCACCCTACCAAGCATGACATCCTTCTCCAGGGAATGATCCCTTCTGACAACATGACCAAAATAGGTGAGACGAAGTCTGGCCATTCTTGCTTCCAAGGAGCATTCTGGCTGCACTTCCTCCAGGACAGATCTGTTAGTTCTTTTAGCAGTCCATGGTACTTTCAGCATTCTTCGCCAGCACCACAACTCAAAAGCATCAACTCTTCTTCGGTCTTCCTTATTCATTGTCCAGCTCTCACATGCATACGAGGCGATTGGAAATATCATGGCTTGTGTCAGGCGCACCTTAGTCCTCAAGGAGATATCCTTGCTCCTCAGCACTTGATATAGTTCCTTCGCAGTTGACTTTCCCAATGCTACACGTCATCTAATGTCCTGACTGCTCCTTCTGTTGGCATCGATTGTAGAACCAAGCAACGTGAATTCCTTGACAGCCTCAATCTTCTCTCCATTTATTGTGATGCTGCTCATTGGTCCAGTTGTGAGGATTTTAGTTTTCTTTATATTGAGACGTAATCCATACTGCAGACTGTATTCTTCAACCTTCATCAGTAGGTGCCTTAAGTCATCCTCACTTTCAGCAAGCAAAATTGTATCATCTGCATATCTCAGGTTGTTAATGATTCTTCCTCCAATCCTGATACCACGTTTTCCTTCATATAGCCCAGCTTCTCGGATTATTTGCTCAGCATATAGATTGAATAAGTGTGGAGAAAGGATACAACCCTGCCGCACTCCCTTCTTGATTTTAAACCATGTAGTGTCCCCTTGTTCTGTTCGAACGACAGCCTCCTGGTCAAGGTACAGATTCCTCATGAGTACAATCAAGTGCTCGGGAATTCCCATTCTTCTCAATGTTATCCATAATTTGTCATGATCCACACAATCAAATGCCTTTGCATAGTCAATAAAACACAAGTCAACATCTTTCTGGTATTCTTTGCCTTGAGCCAAGATCCATCTGACAACAGCTATGATATCCCTTGTTCCACATCCTCTTCTGAATCCGGCTTGAACCTCTGGAAGTTCTCTGTCAATATACTGCTGCAAATGTTTCTGAATTATCTTCAGTAAGATCTTACGTGCGTGTGATATTAATGATATTGTTCTATAATTTCCACATTCTGTGGGATCACCTTTCTTTGGAAAGGGCACAAATATGGATCTCTTCCAGTCAGTTGGCCAGGTAGCTGTCTTCCAAATCTCTTGGCATAACTGAGTGAGTGCCTCCAATGGGGCATCTGTTTGTTGAAATATCTCAATTGGTATGCCATCAATTCCCAGAGCCTTGTTCTTCGCCAGTTCTTTCATTGCAGCTTTGACTTCTTCCTTCATTACTATTGGTTCTAGATCATATGCCACTTCCTGAAATGGATGAAGATCGATCAGTTCTTTTTGGTACAGTGACTCTGTGTATTCCTGCCATCTTCTCTTGATGTTTCCTGCATCATTCAGTATTTTGCCCATAGAATCTCTCACTATTGCAACTCAAGGCTCACATTTTTTCTTCAGTTCTTTCAGTTTGAGAAATGCTGAGCGTGTTCTTCCTTTTTGGTTTTCAGACTCCAGGTCTTTGCACATTTCATTATAGTAATTGGCTTTGTCTACTCGAGCTGCTCTTTGAAATCTTCTATTCAGCTCTTTTACCTTTTCATTTCTTCCATTTGCTTTAGTGATTCTCCGCTCAAGGGCAAGGTTCAGAGTCTCTTCTGTCATCCTCTTTGGTCTTCTCTTCTTTTCTTGTCTTTTTAGTGACCTCTTGCTTTCTTCATGGTTAATGTTCTTGATATCTTCCCATAATTCATCTGGCTTTCAGTCATTGGTGTTCAATGCATCAAATCTGTTCTTTAGATCTCTAAATTCAGGAGGGATATATTCAAGATCATACTTTGGCTCTCTTGGACTTGTTTTCATTGTCTTTAACTTCAAGTTGAATTTGCGTATGAGCAGTTGATGGTCTGTTCCACAATCAGCTCCTGACCTGGTTTTGGCTGAAGAGATTGAGCTTTTCCACCGCCTCTTGCCACAGATGTAGTCAGTCTGGTTCCCGTGTGTTCCATCTGGTGAAGTCCACGTGTACAGCCTCTTTTTGTGTTGTTGAAAAAAGGTGTTTGCAATGAACAAGTTGTTGGTCTTGCAAAATTCTACCATACGAGTTCCAGCATTATTCCTGTCACCAAGGCCAAATTTTCCAACTACCGGTGATTCTTCTTTGTTTCCAACTTTTGCATTCCAGTCACCAGTGATAATTAACACATCCTGATTGCATGTTTGGTCAATTTCAGACTGTAGAAGCTGATAACATTCTTCAATTTCCTCCTCTGTGGCTTTGGTGGTTGGGGCATAAATTTGAGTAACAGTCATATTAATTGGTCTTCCTTGTAGGCATATGGATGTTATCCTATCACTGACAGCATTGTACTTCAGGACAGATCTTGAAACATCCTTTGTGAGGATGAATGCCATGCCATTCCTTTTCAAACTGTCATTCCTGGCATAGTAGATCATATGGTTGTCTGATTCAAAATGGCTAAAACCAGTCCATTTCAGCTCACTAGTGCCGAGGATATCAATCTTTATGCGTTCCATTTCCTTTTTGACAACTTCCAATTTTCCTAGATTCATACTTCGTACATTCCATGTTCCGATGATTAATGGATGTCTGTGGCTGTTTCTCTTCAATTTGAGTGGTGCCACATCAGCAAATGAAGGTCTTGAAAGCTTTTTCTTTTCCATATGGGTAAGGCTGGATTTACTCAGATGTTGCAACTCTTTCCCAGTCTTATTTTGAGAACCTTTTAGCCTAAACGGACTATTCCTAAAGTTGTGTGGTAATGTACCAAACAGTGTTTCTTTGCTATTCATAAGGTTTTCCCTGGCCAATTCTTTGAGAAGTGGACGGCCTCTTCCTTCTTTCTAGTCTGTCTCAGTCTATAAGCTGGGCTGTTACCTGTGCACCAGGTGCATCTCTCTGGCTTTTAAACACCAGAGGCTCAGCCTCAAAACTCACGTCTACATGTCACCACAGTAGGACAAACCAACAGATAAGTTTGTCCTGCTGTTGGAGACCTCTCGTATCACCCCCACCTGGCTGACTGTTCCTCTGTCTGGCTTCCTGGATTTTAATCCCCTTTCTCCTGTTCTTCTGGCCTGCTTCTTTGGGCGTCCCTGAGTTGTCTCTCCTCACCTGTATCCCTGGGGCTGACTGCTCTTCTGTCCGGGTTCAAGGCTTTTATCCCCTTTCTCCTGCTCTTCCGGCCTGCTACTCTGGGTTGGCTTGGTTTTCTCTTCTTCCCTTTATGCCTTGGGCTGATTGCTCTTCTGTCCGGGTTCAAGGCTTTTATCCCCTTTCTCCTGCTCTTCCGGCCTGCTACTCTGGCGTCCCTGCGTTGTCTCTCCTCACCTGTAAGCCTGGGGCTGACTGCTCTTCTGTCCGGGTTCAAGGCTCTAGAATATGGTTATTCCAAAAAGCCACAATCTCTCTTTGTGTCAGCACACTGGCAATTGCCATTTATTATCACCTTTGGGTTTTTTTTAGAGAACTAGTTACATTTGGTCTCTATCAAAAAGTATTAAAATTAAAGACTGGTGGGGCCATATGTTTGGAAGAAAGTGATGAGAACATAGCCCTTTGTAAAAAGTAAATTTTACTTTAAAATACTGGTCTATATCATTTTGTCTCAATACCTCTTGACTCCTGAAGGCTTTGAGTTTTTTCTCTTCTTGATGAAAGCTGATCTATTAAGGACATATACAGTCAAATGAGAAGTAGGTACCAAGAAATATAATCCAGTGCCAATAAGAAGAATTTCAAAGGTTGAATGAAAACATTATGGGATGCTTTTGCCATTCTCTTTTGGTTTTCTTATTCCTATTCTTTGATCTTTTAAGTGTACCTTGACAAAGATATATTATGGCTCAAATTGATTTAAGATCTTAAAAAAAATTATCTTTCATTGTGATGATAGTGTAAAGGTTCTATTACTTTAAAATAACCTACCTCAACTATAAACTTAACCAGCCTTTTCATGTCTTGCAGAATTTCTCCTTTACGTACTCTTTGCTTATTCAACCCCTTCATTTGGTACCAAATTGCTTATAATGTCAGTTATAAAAGGAGTTAGGCCCTCCTTTCCCCTTTCTCCTTGTCTAGAATATTGAATTGTACTTTCCGCTGAGGGATCATCTCAACCCTAACTCTTTGTAACCTTTTTTTAAAAAATTTCTTTTTTTGTTTTTGAAGAATTTAAATCTTCAGAAAAGTTACAAGATTGAATGTCCATATACTTGTCACCTACATACTCCTCATGGCACTTTAGCTTTGTCTCTCTGTCTCTCTCTCTATGTATATTTTCAAAGATGAGCTATATGAAAGAAAGTGGCCTACCTCATCCTATTTCACCTCTAACTACTGCAACCTGTGTTTCCTGATAATAAGGACATTCTCCTATGTAATCACAATATAGTTATCATACTCAGGAAATTTAACATTGATACAGTGCTATCACTTAATATATACCCATATCCGAATTTTTCCAGTTGTTCCAATAATACCCTTTATAGCTGATTTTTCCTGAAATCACGTACAGGCAGTTATAAGCCATAGCATTTAATTTTCAAATCTGTTTATTCTCCTTTAATAGCCCTCAATTTGGGTCCATGTGATTGTGTCCTAATGATTAGATTCAGGTTAATTGTTTTCAGCAGGAAGATTACAAAGGTAATATTATGGTTTTAGTGTATCACATCAGGAGGTACACTATGGATTAAGGTAATCCATATTACCTTATGTAAGTAAGGTCCACCAGATTTCTCCGCCATAAAGCTACCTTTACAGCTTTGTAATTAATAAGTGATCTAAAGTGGTATGTTAGATCATGCAACTACCCTATGTCCTAATAATTTTTCACCCAGTAGTTTTAGAATCCATTGATGGCTCTTTTCTAAATCATTTATTACTATTGGGGTTATAAAATAGTGGTTTTCTATTTCTATCATATCTCCATATTGATTAGTTGACTTTCTTCTGTAAAGAAGAATTTTCCTTTTTCTCCATCTTAATTTGTTTTTAAACTTTTATTTCTTCTTCTTTTTTTTTTTTTTTAGTGCTGATATGGGCACGTAGACTCTTATTTTTATACAGTGGGCTATAGTCCATTCTTCTTTTTTTGATTCTCTAAGTGTTCTAAATTTGGCCAGTGGGAGTCTCATACTTTATCTTTTTGATATGTGTCTCTATCAATTTTTATTTTATTGTTTTATTTTTTTGGGGGGAAGGGAGTAGAAAATATGTTCTAGGTTCACTATGGACCTTCTCTACCCCAGCCCTGGAATCAGCCATTTCTTCAAAGAGCTCTGGTTCCTTTTACAGGAGAATGATATTTAGAAAGTGAGATGTGGGCCTTAGGTATGCTCCTTTTGAGGACAGAGTTATGAAATATTACATGCCACATCAACACACACATTTTTATAAATCACAAGTTAAAGCTGACACTCCTAATTCCAAACTAAAATCACAGATCTCTTCTCCCAGTTCATATTTGTATCTCTCAGAATTCTGGTTCCCATAGTGTCAATATGTTTACTCATTTACCTAATCATTGGACATATTCCAAATAGTTTCAGAATTACTATGCAAATGCCACTAAAAGCAGTAAACTTACTAAGTTTAAGATTTAGTTCAAGTTTTTTCCTTGCAGTATATTCCACTGGAACTATGTAGTACAGAGTACTGTGTTCAAATGTTTCTTAGCATTTTCTTCTTCTTGTGGTTGTTGCTACAGTGATACACAGTTAGGTTCATCTGTTTATTTATATGTATTTTTTTTCAGGGTCCCCTATGCTTATTGAATGTTTTTATTTTTTTGAGTCTTGGCTAGGATTTTGTTGAGAATTTTTGGGTCTGTGTTCATGAGGGATATTAATCTATAAATTTCTTTTTTAGTAGTGTCTATGCCTGACTTTGGTATCAGGGTTATACTCACTTTATAAAATGAATTTGGGAGTATTTCATCCTTTTCTGTTATCTGGAATAGTTTGAGTAGAATTGGTGTCAGTTCTTCTCTGAATGTTTGGTAGAATGCTCCAGTGAAGCTGTTCAGGACTGGGACTTTTTTTTGTTGGTAGTTTTTTAATGACTTGTTCAATTTCTTCTTTTGTTATGGGTCTATTCCTCAATTTTTTGAATATGTAAAATATGAACATGATTCAAAAGATAAAACTATATAAAATATGTATTCAGAGAAATGACATCATCTTTATTCCTTACATCCTGTTCCCTTCCACCCATTGTAAGTAGTCAATATCATTAGGTTTTGGATGTGTGTGTGCATGTGTGTTTACCTTTTCTTACACCTTATACAGCATGATTTTAGATATCTATCTATCTATATTTGCTTTTTCACTTGAAAATATATCCTGAAAATTACTCTGTATCATCAGTTCATAAAAATCTTTCTTGTTCTGTTTTTTTGCTATATCATAATTTTTTCCATTTATTTCCAATATATTTTATTAGAGATAGTGTTTCAACTACATAGCTACAAGAATAGCTAAAAATTAAAAAAAAAAAAAAAACAATGTCAAGTACTGGCAAGGATGCAGAGCAACTGGAACTTTCATATATTGCTGTGGAAATGCAAATGGTCTAGTTACTTTGGAAAACAGCTTGGAAGTTTATTATAAAGAAACACCATATGATCTAGCAATCCTGCTCCCAGGTATTTACCCAAGAGAAATGAAAACTTACGTTCACACAAAAATCTGAACATGAATGTCTATAGCAGCTTTATTCATAAATCACCAGAAACTAGAAACAACCAAAATGTCCTTCAGCGGATGAAGAGATAAACAAACCGGTCCATCCATAATTGGAATATCATTCTGAAGTGAAAAGGCATTAACTACAGACACATTAAGAACACAGAGGAATCTGAAATGTATTATGCTAAATGAAAGAAGTCACTTTCAAAGGCTATTTACTATGTGATTCTATTTATATGACACTCTGGAAAAGGCAAAACTCTAGGGACAGAATACAGATCACTGTTTGCCAAGGGCTAGGCTTCAGGGAGTGATGAAAAAGGGGCATGAGGGAATTTTGGGGCTGATGAAACCTTTTTTTATCTTGATTAAGGAGCTCTGGTGATACAAATGATTAAGTGCTTGGCTGCTAATGGAAAGGTTGGCAGTTTGAACCCATCCAGTGACTATGTGAGAGAAAGACCTGACAATCTGCTTCTGTAAAGATTACAGCCAAATAAACTGTATGGGGCAGTTCTTTTCTATTACATGGGGTCACTGTGATTGAAAGATGACTCAATCCTGGCTAACAACAGCAACAATGATGGTGATTACAAGACTATATGGATTTAGCAGAACTTACAGAGAATTGTCCAAAAAAGGTGAATTTTCTGTATTAAACTTTGAAAAAAAAAGAGGTTAAAAAACCCTGACTTTTTTTTTTTTTTTAAATCCATATAGTTGGAGGTGTATCTTCAGAGTAAGTTCCTAGAAGCAGGATTGTTGAGTATAGGGTTAAGTGCATGGGTAATTTTGTTAGATATTGTCAAATTCTCCTCCATGTATGTTGTACCATTTTCTACATCTCCCACCCCAGCTGTGTATGAGGTGTACCTCTTTCTCTACAAAATACTAAGAGAATATTTCATAAAAGCTTTTGAACTTTTTGCCAGTCTTGTAGATGAGAAATGCTATCTCTGTATAGTTTTAATTTGCTTTCTCTTATTATAGGTGAAGTTGAGTATCTGATCATAAGTTTCATGACTATTTTGTATATTAATATTATTATTATTGGGTAAATTGTCTGTACATGTCTTTTGCCCATTTTTTTCCCCCTCTTTCAATTTTTATGATTTCTTTATATTATTAGGGATATTAGTTCTTTATCTATGATACTGTTATTATTTTTTTCTACTTACTTTTCTTGACCTTAATTTTTCATTCTCTCAGAATATTTATATCTAATACCATACTTTGGAAGGAAGGTTGGGCAATCTACTTCCGTAGTGACACCCAAGGAGAGGTCTCTAATCAGTCAAATCCGACTCGATGGGAGTGGGTTTTAGTGGAATATCATATTTAGTTCTAAATTACCTTTTTTTTTTTTGGCCTAACATTTTGACTTTCTAAGCATGTAGTGGGTCCTCATTGAATAAGACCAATTGAGTGTTTATTTCAGCTTCAAGCAGAGGCTTCTTGAAGAACTGCCCTTTGATTTTAGCCAGGAAACTTTTTGCATGCTTTGATAGAGAGAAGTAAGTGGTCATCCCCCTCCCCCTTATTTTCTTCTGCTTAACAACAATGCAAATATTTGAGCAAATTAAATAGTAGTCTGGGTAGGGTTTTCTTATGAGGAACCCTAATAATTTGTGATAAGCTCATTAGCAAAATCCTATACTTTTTAGGATGGGGCTCTGCTTGAACAATTTCTCTTAGAAAGATCAGCACAAGGCTAGTCCCATGAGGTGGAGGTTAAATATGTCCCAAATGTCCAAACTACCATACCTCTCCATCATCTCAGACATTAACTTCTTCTCCCAGTAATCTCCCCCATCTTAGGGTTCTGTATTTCACTTAACACCTCACAGAACTCACAGACACCCAAGGGATCATCTCACGTAGTAGTGGTGGAGGCTGGCTGGCTGGCGAGTCCCAGGTCTGTGAGTGGGTCTGGAGGATCCTCCCAATTCTCGAGGTTTGATGAACCTTGGTCAGGAGATCAGATGACGGCTGCTGTCCCAAACCCAGGGATGAGATGAGGATTAGCCAACACACAGAACCGGAGCAAGAGGAGGGTGAAACTTCCCAGGAGATTTGTAGGTACACCCTCAAGGAATCTAAGGGTGGTGATTTGAGTTATACCTTACAGCAAGGTAGGACTCAAGATACATTCCACCTGTGTTGCTCCAACAGAAATAACCCGAGTGGATGGCTTTAACAATCAGCAGCTCAAGGCAAATCCCACCACAGAGTTGATTGTCAGTCATTATAGGGAACAACTACTACCAGCTGCCCAGGCAAGTTGACACCCGACCTTAACTACCACACCACCCCAAACAGGCATGGATAATAGGATTTACAATACATTGCTGAATGGAGGACAATGGCTAGAAGGGCCACATCAAGCAATTCAATGCAGGCTCTTATTAGAGTATTATTAAACTCATAGACTTAGAAAATTCTTATACTTTTGCTCATTCTAGTCACTTAGAATCCTAGGCATTTTATTTTATTGGTGTCTCTAATGCTTAGTCTAACTCCATGAAAGCCTATGTCTAAGTGAATTCTCCCTTAATTTTATTCTTCTTTTTTCTGAAGTTTGGAAGCTAAGTAGTTCAGAAAATCACACTGATGAAAAAGTTTCCCAGGTATTTTCTGGCTTCCAGACATAATGTGGGCAGCAACAATTAGTCTTGTGAATGCAAAGGCAGTGCCCCTTCAATGAATCATTTGTTGTTTTCTCCCTGCAAAAGAAAAAATGCCTGGTACATTTTAATGACTTGAGATCCAACTGATGCTCAGAAATGGGCACCAAGTCCGTGCTTTCACCTACCAATACTGAGAAACTATCTTGTATAAAGTGGTAATCAGAAGCATTTTCAAGGTAGAGAGTGACTTAACAAATTGAAAGACATATCTAAATTCCTTGTAAATCTCTATTGTACTCTTTTTGGATGATCTACCTCCTTTGAAAGGCTTCTTAAAAGAAAAGCAAATGGCCAAGTGTGTGTGTGTGTGTGTGTGTGTGTGTGTGTGTATGTTCTGGAACAGTTGTGGAAACAACAGGACTCAGGCACACTAATGCATTTCTGTTTTCATTTTCTTGTGCTGTCTTTATCAGCAGAATAGGCTGATCTCTCCTAGTACATTTGCTACTCTTCTTGAGTGGAAGGGAGCAAGCAACCTTTTCATGGACTCTGTTCCTTTTTTCCTAATGACTATACTTACCCAGCAGTAAAGTTGTAGATTTACTGGGTTTGTTTTCCTCTTTCCCTTCACTAATGAGTCTTTTAAGATAAAATAAACCAAACCCACTGCCATCGAGTTGATTCCAACTCATAGCAACTCTAAAGAACAGAGTAGAACTGCCCCATATTGTTTCCAAGGCTAGAAATCTTTACAGGAGCAGACTACCTCAGCGTTCTCCCATGGGGTGGCTGGTGGGGTCTAGTCTCCAGCCTTTTAGTTAGCAGTCAAATGCCTTAACCACTGAGCCACCAAAGAACCTTTATTTCAAGACAGTATAAATGCTATAACTCATATTTCTTTTTCTTAGTAGGAGGTAGTGATGGTGTTAGAAAGTACTAAATAAATATACCTATTAAAACTTGAAATATCATCTATTTCATGTCAAAATCTCCCTTTTTAACATGAAAGCATTTTTCTTTTCCTTTACTAGAGTAATTTATGCATTACCTTTGTATTTTCTATCTAAACTAAATTGTATTGTTGTTGTTGTTATGTGCTGTTGAGTCGGACCTGACTCATAACGACCTCTCTTTGGGTTTCCGAGGCAGTATCACTACGGAAGAGATTGCCCCATCTTCCTTCCAAGGAGTGGCTGGTGGGTTTGAACCGCCAGCCTTCTGGTTAGCAGTCAAGTGCCTTTAGCCACTATAAAAATGACATCCTGATGTTTTATAAGAATTTTCATAATCAGGAATGTTCATGTTTCTTTTCTTCCTGAACATCTAATATTTCTATTTTCATTCTGAAACTTCCCATCTTCCCTAATAAATATTGTCTACAGAGTCTCATAAGACTTCTTTTCAGATTTTGTGTTTTGTTTTGTATTAATCCTACTTATAGAGCTGCTCTTCTTTTCTAGCTTCCTATCTCCAGACTTTTTTCAGTCAACCTGTACAGTGGCATCTGGTGTATTTATAGGATATAAATTCTACTTAACAGACAAAAATTAAGTATTGCTTTAACTGAAGCTATTAATGTTTATCATATAAATGTGAGCATCACTGTACTGAAACAGATTTGCCTATGTGTTGATATCTAGTGAATACACAATCTCTAGTGAGTGTATGGAAGTGTAATTGTGGAAGAATGCAGTAGTTCCATGACATCTCAATAGTCCATGATATCTACCTCTGGGTATTATAGTTCAGCTCCCCCTAAATTATTTTAATAGCTTGTTATTTAATATATTCAAGTCCTCTTAATTTTTATATAATAACATGCTTTGAGGCAAAGGTAGCTACAGAATTTAAAATCTTACCTACTATTTGATCTTCCCTGAAAATAAATACGTTTGAATTAGCAGAAGGCTTTCCATTCAGAAACTAGATAGGGAATTAGGCAGCTGCTGTCCTTGGTGATGAAATTATTTCATGTGAATTCCTAAGGAAATAAACTAGTTAAAAAAGTAGGATAATTTTGAGTATACTGTTTGTAGCTACTGTTGGTATTGTCATAAATCTATTTGAACTTCTAGAAAAATACAGACCCCAGTATCTTAGTGTCTTGAGTTCCTGACTGCCAGGCAGAGGAAATGTTTAACTATTTTAATCATGTTTCTGTATCTCAGAAAGAAAGCCCTACGAGAGGAAATGACAACGTCCTACCACAAAGTTATCTCTTATCAGTTATAGTCTCAGTCAATAATGATTTGTCAAACTTGGACATGTGTAAAATGCAAGGCCTGTGTTATTTACTTTGGAAAGGAAAAATTAGATGAAGTTGATAAAGAAAGGAGTCATGGCTTTTGTTAGGAGACAGAAACCATTAGAGACAGTCATTGTTAGCTTAGGAAAGTGTCCTTGGACCACTCCCTTGGCCCCTAGCTGAAACCTAAACCTGCTTGAATCATTCTTTGCAACTTCAGGAGAAGGAGGGGGACAACAGGGGAGGAAGAATGAAGACAGCTTTGACAGAGAGTCAGCATTTTAAATGGGGAGCAAAATGTGGATCTTAAAACAGACCTATTTATGTGAGTCAGGAAAAACTGCCTTTTGTTGTGGTATTCTTCCCTCAGCCCCATTGATTTAGATTTTTGTAAGTTCAATTTTTATCCTTCCAAACGTGTAGCATTCCTTCACGTAGAATGCATGTTGCTCTTCTCCTTTTGCCTTTCTGTAGATGTGCTTCTTTTTCATTAGTAGAAGCAGAGAAAACACATCTAGCTCAAAGCAACATGAGTCAGTGCATACTTTACATACCTTTATCCTCACAGCATTCCTCTGGAGGGGTGGGGGGTGCATACTAGTGTTCCTCACAGAAGGGAACATAGAGGGAAAAATGGCCTCTAAATATTAGGTTGTTTTGGGAGTGGAGGTAGGGATTGTGAGCTGAAGCCCCCTTTTGCTCCTCCTTTTCTCATCTAGCAGTACACATACTGCTATCAAAACAGACAGTCATGTGCTAGGAGGACTTAGCCGGATGATGGGTCCAGAGGCTAAGAAAAAATAGAGCCAATACTTACAAGTCAAGGCACTTGGAATAGTTTAAAACTGAGTAAATGCATTGTCAGTGAAGGCAAACATGGATATTCGGATGGATAGATGGGTGGACAGGCTGAACTATTAGTTATGTCTATGCAGAGGAGAGTGTGCCCAAGACTGTACAGAGTTGGCAGACAGTGTTTCTACAAGTGTATTGATATGTTCTGTAAGAATTCTCAGGTGTATAGTAGAGCTGACAAGGGACAAGGTTGTAGTCACTTCTTGAGCACACCCAGCTACCCAGAGGGAATGAGTAGATGAACCTGTGGGCTTGAGACCATAGTCACATCAGACATAAAGCTCAATTGGCATAACATACTACACAAAACGTTGTTCTACCTCCTACCTTGGTGAGTAGCGACTGGGATCTTAAAAGCTGAAAGCAGCCATCTAGATGCAATAATGGGTCTCTCCTCGTCCAGAGCAAAGAAGAATGAAGAAAACCAAAGATTCATGGAAACAATTAGTCCAAGTGATTGGTACACCATGCGATCCTCAGCCTATATGACTATGAGACCAGAAGAACTAGATGGTTCCTGGCTACCACTGTCAACCACTAGGAGGGGGATCTATGTAGGAGATCCTGGATAGAGTGGGAGAACAATATGGAACAAAAATCATTTGGGGAAAAAAAAAAAAGGGACCAGGTTTGCTGGTCTGATAGAGCCTGGTAGAACCACTGAGACTGTGGCCCTAGCTGCCATAGAATGCATGTTGAGTGCATGCTCAGGTCTGGAATTGAACCCATAGCTGTGGCTTCCAGCCAAACAAAAGATAGGCATATGAGGTGGAACATTAGGGAGATACACTCCTTGGAGAGAACAATCATGGGAGAATAGAAGGGCTGTGTATGCACAGGAACATAGCTCAGGGGGCAGGAGTGCATGGAGGAAAGGACACAGGGAAGTGGTAACTATGGGGAAGAAGTGGGAGGGGAGCTGTTGCATTGTAGGAAATTGTAGTCAATGTCATGAGACAAAGTGTGTGTGAGTTGCTGTATGGAAAATGAATTTGCTCTGTAAACTTTCACCCAAATCACAATTAAAAAATAAATAAATAATTAAAAACTGAATAGGATGCTTTCAGAAGATCCTCACAGAGAATAGGTTCAGTTGTAAGCACTTGTTGGACATGATAGGAAGGTACTTTCTTCCCTTTCTAAATGGCTCCATTTAAAAAGTCTCCTCAGATAAACCAATCTTAGTGCATTGGTAAGCAAGCATCTTTTTTTTTCAAGGGATCCATTAACTTATTCCTCACAGATTTCTATGGCAGCTGTTCCTTAACATGTATGTTCATTCTGTAAGGATTGGTCTGACATGTGAATGGGATTTGGCTCTGTCTGAAGAATGGCCAGAAACAGTTGCCTTTTGCGAGAAATTATGGTTCTGGGAAAAAATAAAACAAAAAGACTGCATTAAGAACATGTAAGCAAAGTTATGATTGAATTTGTTATTCAAAATTAGGTGAGAAAATTTCCTTAAGCTTTTTTTTGTGTGTGTAAATGTGTATATGTATTTACATTAACTTTAAGACCATTAATTCTAAGTCAAAGAAAACGTTTAATTTCCTATACTGATCAAACTTTATATATATATATGTTGTTGTTGTTTGCCGTCGAGTTGGCCCCGACTCATAGCGACCCCTCCTTGGGTTTCCGAGGCAGTATCACTACGGAAGTCAGATTGCCCAACCTTCCTTCTGAGGAGTGGCTCGTGGGTTTGAACCGCCAGCCTTCTGGTTAGCAGTCAAGTGCCTTAGGCACTATGCTACCTGAGCTTATACACACACACACACACACACATATATATTTCCTCCTTGTCTTTTTTTTTTTTTCCAGAAGGAAGACTGGGCAGGATGTACTTCCTCAGAAACCCACTGGTTGTTGTTAGGTGCCATTGAGTAGTCTCCGATTCATAGCAACCTTATGTACAACAGAACAAAACACTGCCCTGTCCTGTGCCGTCCTCATAATCCTTGCTATATCTGAGCCCGTCATTGCCCCACTGTGTCAGTCCATCTTGTTGAGGGCCTTCCCCTTTTTTATTGATCTCCGTTTTACCAAGCATGGTATCTTTCTCCAGGGTATTGTTCCTTCTGACAGCATGACTGCAAAAAGGGCAAGGAGGCCACATATTCTGACTTCCTCTAATCCCACAAGAGGAAGACAGGGTTACCAGCAGTAACCCAAGGCCTATTACTGCAAGGCCAGACATGCTGCCTCCCTCCAGCCCTTTCTCCAACCGTTCCTCCCAAAGCACCCA
>NW_006921941.1:244120-260779 GCF_000298275.1 Orycteropus afer afer | reverse complement strand
AAGCACCTGAGAGAGAGTGGGCACCTCCCATAATATTGTTTTGTGCCACTCCCAACAGAAATACTCCAGGTGGACACCTTCAGCAATCAGGAGCTCCTCAGTTGCTCATAGCAAATCCCACCTTGGAGTTTACAAAGACTTATGGGTAGAAAAGCCACACAAACTAATTTACTACACTGCAATGACCAAAGTAGATGAGACGAAGTTTGGCCAATCTGGCTTCCAGGCATCATTCCAGCTGCACTTCTTCTAGGATAGATTTGTTAGTTATTTTTAGCAGTCCATGGTACTCTCAGCATTCTCCGCCAACGCCTACTCAAAAGCATCAACTCTTGTTTGGTCTTCCTTATTCATTATTCAGCTTTCACATGCATGAGAGGCAATTGAAAATACCATGACCTGGGTTAGGCGCACCTTTGTCTTCAAGGAGGAGCTCTGGTGGCATAGTGCCTAAGGCATTTTGACTGCTAACCAGAAGGCTGGCCTTTCAAACCCATCAGCCACTCCCGGGATGGAAGATTGGGCATCTCTTCACATCTTTGCTCTTCAGCACTTGAAAGAGGTCTTTTGCAGCAGATTTGCAATATGTCCTCTGATGTCTTGATTGCTGCTTCCATTGGTGTTAATTGTAGAACCAAGTGATATGAAGTCCTTGACAAATTCAATCTTTTCTTCATTTATTGTGATGTTGTTTATTGGTCCAGTTGTGAGGCTTTTTGTTTTCTTTATATTAAGGTACGATCCATACTGCAGACTTCAGTCTTCCTCAGTAAGTGCTTCAAGTCATACTCACTTTCAGCAAGCAAAGTTCTATCGTCTGTGTATCACAGGTTGTTAATGAGTCTTCCTCCAATCCTGATGCCACATTCTTCTTTATGTAATCCAGCTTCTTGGATTATGTCTCAGCATACAAATTGAATCAGTATGGTGAAAGGATGCAATCCTGACACATACCCTTCTTGATTTTAAACCATGCAGTATCCCCTTGTTCTGTCTGAATGACGGTCTCCTAGTCTGTGTATGGGTTCCTCATGAGTACAATTAAGTGTTCTGGAATTCCCATTCTTCTCAATGTTATCCATAATTTGTTATGATCCACACAATTGAATGCTTTTGCATAGTCAACAAAACATAAGTAAACATCTTTCTGATATTCTTTGATTTCAGCGAAGATCCATCTAACATCAGTAATTAGAATTGCTCTTAATGGCTATAGTTGTTATGTAGCATAAATATTATTGTAAATATAATTTTCTTAAAACTTTTTTTCTTTTGAGATTGTGGTTCACTTAGTTGTAGCTCTCATTAGTAGTTGCTAGTTTGCTGGCAAGGAAAAATGAATTTGCTCTAAATCTCCACTTAGCACTCAAAGAGGAGGACTATAAAGATGCTTAATCTTGTGCTTATTTTAAATGAGAATCTCTGAAATTATCACCTCTTGACTCTTTTTGTGTTATTAAGATGAAAATGAATGTCCCTTTGTGCTCTGAAAGTTAATATTATTACGTACTTTTTATCTTACTTTTGAACTACATGGTGCCCATCTTTCATAAAATGTTTTTGCAGTGCTCATTATCTCTTCTAAAGAATGGTTGGTGAGTGATTCATTTTTTTTTTTTTTTTAAATAAAATCATGCCTGGACCATGAGGTAGCATCTTGATTTCCTTATCATCAGTCTTTGGGTTCACGTAACACTTTGTTTTGAGTGCTTTGTGAGTACATAGCATTTTGAGGTTCTTAAACATAGAGATGTAATCTTGCCTGCTTGTATGCAGAGCAGATGAACAGAGCAGCCAATGAATTTGAATGAATGAATTTAGAAATATGATGATTTTAGAAGGAAAAGAAAGTAGGTATTGTGCTATTCAGTTGTAGAATGGATAGATTTCATTAGGAAAATCACCTTAGTGAAGAAGCTTTGCAGCAAAAGAAGAAATAACATTTACTTTATGAAATAAAGGAGACTGTCCTTGTTATCAGGAATCAGCCTAGCCCAACTTGGACATGACAGTTACAGTGAAAACTTCTACTGGGTCTTTAGTTTGATTGTTTCTTTTTACATATTTTTGCTTTTTGTTTTGTTTGTTTGCCATTCACTTTTAGTGCCCTCTGTAAGTCAACTGTTATTTCCTTTTTCACTTGTGACTTGCTCATTGTCAAGTCATATAGCAATCACTTTCAGCATCAAGACTGTATTCCAATTCTTCCCTCAAGTGCTTTTGTTTTACCTTTTCCTTTGATGTCTAGATTTAATATATATGCACTATCCACATTATAATCTGCTAATATTACTTCTAATATTACTAAGCTCTAAGGAGCTCTGGTGGTGCAGTGCCTAAGGCATTTGACTGCTAACCAGAAGGTTGGCTGTTCAAACCCACCAGCCACTCCATGGAAGGAAGACTGGGCAATCTACTTCTGTAAAAATTTACTGCCTCAGAAACCTAATGGGGTTGCTATGAGTTGGAATCAACTCAATGGCAGTGGGTTTTTTTTTTTTTTTTTGAATATTACTTCTAGGTTTGGCTTTTTCATATATTATTGTTATTTTTCATATGATAACACTTTTCTTCCTAGTATGTTTCTGTACCTTGATTGGATAGTGACCTAAGGATTCAATGATTCTTGTTCTCTTCAGAAGTTGGTTGACAGGACAGTTAATTCACTGTGTACACAAGTTTTATTTTTGATCATTGATACTTAGTTTTCTTATGTAAACCACCATGTATCTAAGAAGACAAAGTCAAGCCATCTAAGTTACATTCCCTCATGTTTCTTACTTTTCCCTTTAGAGGCCCATATTCATAGAGTCACTGAGTTGGAATTAACTCTACAGCTCACAACAACAGCAGCAAGAACAACAGAGGTCCATGGTTCAAGATGTAGGTTTAAAAGCAGATGTAGGACCAGTGTTACCTGTTTCTATCCTCTGGTATCCATCCTTGTGGGCTTTGTCTCAGCCTTGGTGTGTATTTTCACAGATACAGATTCTACAGTGAAATGTCATAACTGGGTTTCTGGAAGCATGGTTTTATTTGTTTTGTGTTTCTCTTTTAGAAGCTAGAGCTGAATTTCTTTTTTTTTTTTTTATACTTGAGTACTAAAAGTAAGTGAATTTGTTCTTACTGGCTATTTTAATACATTGTGATAATTTTTGTTTTGTTTCAGGTACCGGGGGCCCAAGATCTGGTGGATTTCTCTCCTGTTTATCGATGTCTACACATTTATTCTGTACTGGTGAGTCTTTATCTGGCTCTGCCTAATAAAGATATATATTGAATTCAGAACTCTGCTTTCTCGTTTTTGCTAGCTTTTCTGTTTATTATTAAGAGTAAAGGATGGGAAGTTATATTTGTGTTTAAGGAGTATTAATGGTAAAAAAAAAAGGAAGCAACTACTTTCTTGTTTCTTGAGTCTTTTTTTATGTTTGTCATGTAATATTCTGTAGCTAAAGTTAGTAATGTTGATTTCCATCAGTTGTCAGTGTATTAGGTGATTAGAAACAGTCACATGCACATTCAAATTTTTGTTCTTAATTTAACAGTGTAGTTATTTGAATAACAGTACCCTACTTAAAAAAAAAAAAAAAAAAAAAAACTGCTACTTTACTCATTAAAATAAACTTTTATATTTTTGGTCCTGAGTACAGTTACTCCTTTTGTCATGTAAAGGAATTTGGAAAATAAAACCTCTGTAGGAAAAATATTAATGGTTATTAATAAAAATTTTAGGAGATGACTCCTTTCTCCATTTTGGGAGTATACTTTTATGTAAACACACAGACACATACAGAGGCAATCAGAAAATTAAACTAAATTAACAACAAAGAGAAACTGATGAGAGATGCTCATTACTGATATCTCTGGTGGTAAAAAGTTCAATGATATTTATATCTAGTTATTTTAAATATGTTCCAATATATCTTATTCCCTATCTGTTATCTGTTTTCCTTTTTGATATGTTTAACATATTGTCACTTAGTCATTACTCCAGACAGTTTGGGACACTGGTCTTTGAACTTTATGGCCTGAATATTTTGTTACGGGCTCTCAGAGTTTTAGGAAAAACGGAGTAGTTTCCTCTCTCTCCTTCTAGATAAATTTTGGGAAGAATTGACAGCTTTAAAATGCTGTCATCCAATTAATATAAAAACAAGATTTTCTTTTAAACTCTTTAATTAAGCTTTTATATTGTTGTGTTAAATAACAGTCTTGGGCATTCTTTTTGCATTAATAACAAAATATCTACAGTTTTTGTTGGCATTTTCTAGTTTATTTTCTAATTAGTTATTATTGGTATCAAGGAGCACTATCAATTTTTGTAAATTGATCTCACTTCTGGAGACCCTTCTTAACTCCTTTTTTTCAGTTATAATTGATTTTTGGTTTATGATAGGTATTCTGTGTAGTTGATCATATTTTCTGCAGATAATGACAGTTTTGTTTCTTTTCCTATCTGTATATCATTGTTCTTTTTATTGTTTTATTCTATTAACCAGGATTGCTATTACTTTTCTGTTTAGTAAGGTGATAGTGAGCATCCTTGTCTGAAAGATAATGTTTCTAAAATTTCTCTCTAATTCATGTTTATTATAGATGTTTAAAAAACATTCTTTATCTAGCTATTCCTAGATTCCTGGTAATTTTTAATAGCATAAATGAGTGTTGAATTTTGTTGACTTTGTTTCTTCCATATGCTGAGATAATCCTGTGATTTTCACCCCTTAGTTTATGGATGTGCTGAGTTTCATTGTTAGATTTTTCTGTTGTTAAAACATTTGTCTGCTATTTAGATAAGCCCAAATTGATGAGGGGTATTATTATTATTAAACACCTATGGAATTTAAAGCCTTTAAAAATCTATATTTTAGTATTTATTTAGTAGTTAGTAGTTTTGTATCTATGTTCACAAGTAACATACCAAAAAACAAACAAACAAACAAACAAAAAACTAACTCACTGCCATCGAGTTGATTCAACTTATATCTACCCCTTTATGGGTTTCCAAGGCTGTATCTCTATGGAAGTAGTTTGCCCAGTTGTTCTTCCAAGGAGTGACTGGTGGGTTTGAGCCCCCAGCCTTCTGGTTAGCAGGCAAGTGCCTTAGGCACTATGCCACCAGAGCTTAACAAATAATATAAGCTTATAAACTTAGTTTTCATATTATTCTTCTGTGGTTTGAAAGTCAGCATTATTTTAGCTTCATCGAAATGAGTTGAACATCTCTCCCTCGTTTCTATTTTGTGAAATGACTTATGTAAGAGGAATTATCTGTTCCTTGAAGTTTTGTAGAACTCTTGTATGGAATAATGTGTATTTTTCCTTTGCCACGCCCTCTCTCCTTCCTCTTTTATCATTTTGTTACCATGCTCCATAATTTTGTTTACTCTGTTCAGTAGTATGTATGGATATAGGAGTTCACAGTTGTTGTATTTAATCAAAATACCTATGGACAAAGAACCGTATTCACCCACATCAAGTTTCAGGATTTATAATAAGAATTTTAATTTCAAATTCAAATTGATCATTTCTATAAAATAATGCAAGATCTGTGAGAACAAGTTGTTTGTAGTCTAAATATCAATAACCATACTTGGTACATGGTAGGTACTCAATAAACACTAGTTGAGGGAATGAATGAATGAATAAATAAATAAATAAATAAGTGGTAATAAAAGAACTTAGGACATTTTTTTGAACATATGCAAGCTCAAATCTTATCATTCGCTTACTTGTTCAGTGAGCACCCTTCTGCATTAAATGGATCTGAAGAGTCAAGTATGTATAAATTAAGGACTCATGTCTTAAAAATTACCATCTATCGGTAGAGAAGTCCTATTGTTTGAATGACTCTAATAGTACTGTATCTCATCACTGTGTGTGTGTTTTAGTTTTCTAAGCTTTATAGACGTTTCATTATATAAAAAGATAAAAGAGATTTTCCTGAAATGAGAATTCTAATATTATTCATAAGAGCACTGAAGTAATTTACTTGCACATTTAATGGCTGTGTGGTGTTAGGTAAGTCACTTAAATCTTAGCTTTCTCATATATAAAATGCAGTAATAATTACCTACACCACCTACCCACTAATCCACTGCCAGAGAGTTGGTTCCAACTCATTGTAACCTCCACTGGGTTTCTAAAGGTATAAATCTTTACTGAAATAGATTGCTTGCCTCATTTTCCTCTTGCAGAGCAACTGGTGGATTTGAACCACCAATTTTCTGGTTAGCACCCAAATGCCTTACCCACTATGCCACCAGCACTCCTTAATAATTACCCAGTTAATGACAATAATAGATGTGTATGAATAGTGCCTAGCTCAGTCTCTGGCAAGTAATTGGCATTTAATTAATAGCAGTTATCTGGCAAGAGTTAGCTATCTGATATTGATATTGATGGTTAAACACATTGGTATTTCAAAAAGTACCAGCCACTCCTCAGAAGGAAGACTGGGCAATCTACTTCCGTAGTGATACTGCCTTGGAAACCCAAGGAGGGGTCACTATGAGTCGGATCCAACTCAATGGCAGTGAGTTTGGTTTTTATGTACTATAAAGAATAGCTATGTACATAGGGGTTCTAGCCTGCCATCGATGTACAAAATTTATGAATTATATAATATTCATACATTTTTAACTGTACAGTGACTATATTGCCCTACACAGTGTAGAAGCTGTGATACACTGGTGGTTATTTAGAGATGAAAAGCTCCATAAAAGCAGAACGACTCTGAATTGCTCATTTAAAATTAAATTCTATACAATATTGTTCTGTAATGTTTAAATATTTAGTATTTGTACATTTTCTGTAACAATTTGATAAGACATTATTTATATGGTATACAGGTATCCCCAGCTTTTCAAAAGTTCGCTTTATGCTACTTCACTTTTACAAAAGGCCTACATTAGTACCTATTTTCTCTAACTGAAAGAAATCCAAAGAGGATTTTCACTTTTACAAAAAGGGCAAAAAGCTAAACCAGCATTCAGCATTTGTTTTGTAGCAAGCCATTAAAGAGGCAGCAAGCACCCCCAGCAGCAAGTGTGGTGTCCACTGGTATAGCCAAGCTTCTTCCCTGGGACCTAACTACACACAACATCTCAGCATCAAGCCATCATAGCTATGAAATGTGTCTGTGAACACTGTATGTTAACAGCATTATTTTAGGTTTTATGTGTTAATTGGTATGATTTGTTAGGTAGTTTTTGGGTCTGGGAATGCTCAAAATTTTTTCTTATATAAACTAATGGTAATTACTTCTTTACTTTATGCCATTTTGGCCTACAAAAGGCTTCACAGGAATGCTCTATTTTTGAATAGCAGCAGAAACTTGTAAACAGATCCTTTTCTCCAAAACTGTGAAGTTTTTCCTACTTTTGCAATGTACAACTAGTGGTAAGAACTCAGCTCTAGTTATTATTATTATTATTTAGATTACTGTTCTGGACCTATACCAACCAAAACCAAACTGCCGCTGAGTTGAACCTGACTCATAGCGACCCCTCCTTTGGTTTCCGGGGCGATATCACTACAGAAGTAGATTGCCCAACCTTCCTTCTGAGGAGTGGCTGGTGCGTTTGAACCACCAGCCTTCTGGTTAGCAGTCACATGCCTTAGGCACTATGCCACCAAAGCTCCCATAGGGACTTTAAATAAGAATCAAGTATCTCCTTAGCTAAAGTAAGGACCAGAGCATGTATAACTTAAATTCTAATGCTGACTCTTTGTAGCCTGCTTTGGATTGTAATTTGTCACTTCTCTGTATTTGTTTCTCATTCTGAAGTCACTGATTTATACTATTGTATAGTAAGGATAGCTTCTCATAATATTAGCAACAAAAATATTTAAAAATGAATTGTTTAATATGAATATTTGTAATATAAATATTTTTCTTATTTCCTGGTGTAATTAACATTAACCAAAAACCTAAGATTAGGTCTTAAAAATGAGAATAAAGAAATGGGGACTGAAGAGAAAATAAAGTATATTTTTCTCATTTCTTTCTATTTCAATACTTATCTTTGTATTTTCTTGCTTCTCTGTCATCTACCTAGTATATTATCTTCTTTTCATACCACTACCCTGAATAACTTACTAAACCTTTTAGCTGGTTTTGCCTTTGTTGATCATTTATATCCTAAAACTCTTAATCCCTTTGTCTTCCTTTAGAATCTTTTTTCTTATTGCTTGTTTAGGATTCTCTGGGCTCTACCTCTTCATTGGGTCACTTGGTGTACTCAGGATATTGCCCTTGTTCACTTCTCATCTCTCTCTTCTCTTAGATATATATGTATGTGTGTGTGTGTGTGTATATATATATATATAGAGAGAGAGAGAGAGAGAGCGCGTGCGCGCGCGAGAGAGATAGATATAGATATATATAGTATAGGTGTACACACACATGCTATAAGCATGTGTGTATGTGTATATATATGTATATACACACATATATTACAGATATACATATATATACACACATATGCATACATATATACATATACATGTATGTATGCATATAAATATACATATACAAAGGAGCAATGGTTGTCCGGTGGTAGAATTCTCACCTTCTCTGTGGGAGGCTCGGAAACCCAAGGAGGAGTGGCTATGAATTGGGTCTGACTCCAAGGCACATAACAACAACAACATGCAGGAGGCCTGAGTTTGACCCTGGCTAATAGACTACGTGTGTCAGTACCACCTTTCTGTCACTGTACACTTGCCTGTTGCTATGGTGTGGAACAGGTTTCTGTGGAACTACCAGACTAAGACAGACTAGGAAGAAAAGCCTAGTGATCTTTTCCTGAAAATCAGACTATACACACACACACACACACACACACGTGTCTACTAAACCTAACTTTTTAGTTATCTACCTAACTCTAGATAGTATAAACTCTGTATGTTTCTAAATCAGCTGAACTTGATTTTTTGCACCCTGCCCCTGAATCTGCTTCTGAATTTCCATTCAATCTAGGTAAGGACAGCATCATCCATCTAGTCACCAGGCAGAAAAACCTAAACTCTTCATTCTTTCTCAGTACCGTATCCAGATCTCCAAATCCTGCAAATGTTACTCCTAAATATATTTCTACTCCTACTCCTACTCCTCATTCCCTAAGGAGATCTGTTGGTGCAGTGCCTAGCAAGTTGGCAGTTCAAACCCACCAGCTGCTTTTCAGAAGAAGATGGGGGACAATCTGCTTCTGTAAAGATTTACCACTGTGCAAACCCAACGGGGGTCACTTTGAGTCAGAATCGAAAGTTATTGCCCTAGTTCATATTCTCATCAGGATTATTGAAAATAGTCTCTTGACTGACTGGTCTTCCTACCTTATACCTTAACCCTTAACTCAGTTCTTTTCATGATAGTTTTATGTATAAGTCTGGCATATAAGTTATCTATGGAGTAAAATATAGAAATATAGAAGAATGTATGTTGTTGTTGTTATGTGCCGTTGAGTCAGCCCTGACTCATAGTGACCCCTCCTTGGGTTTCCGAGGCAGTATCACTACGGAAGTAGGATTGCCCAACCTTCCTTCCGAGGAGTGACTGGTGGGTTTGAACCACCAGCCTTCTGGTTAGCAGTCAAGTGCCTTAGCCACTATGCTACCAGAGCTCCCAGAAGAATGTATAGGGCAATCTCCTTCTGTAGTGATACTGCCTCCGAAACCCAAGGAGGGGTCACTATGAGTCAGGTCCGACTTAATGGCACATAACAATAACAGAAGAATGTATAGTATTTAGAAATGCAGAAGGTCTTCCATGTCCTGTCAGCCATATTGATTACTGCTCATACCTGCTTTACTGATACTGAAATGCTTCCAGTACTTTTAGTGCACCATGCTGTTTCATATACCTCTAATCCTTTTCTCATGCCAGTTCTGCCTGCATTAGTATTCTCACTTATTTTTAGTTTACTTGTTCTCATTTATCTTTTATATTGTATCCTGCAGCATATTTTCTTGATGCTCTGTGTTGAGCTAAGTGGATCCTCTGCCCCTTAAAGCTATTATAGCACCCAGTGCATGTTTTTATAAAGTGGTTTCTTTATTATATCATCAAATTCTAAATATGTGTTCTTTTTTCCTCACTAGATGGTAAGCTCTTTTAGGGCAGGTACTGTCTTTTTACCTTCAGCATTTAGCATGATACTTAGTACATATTACTCAATAAATGTTTGTTTTTGATTTTGAAAGATAACTACCCTCCTTTTGACCTGCAAATGAATCCAGTATTCTAGTCTCAGGCAGTGCTATACAATATCAGGGCTGGAACTTACACAAGGAAAAACAGTTCTATTGGTGTCCAACGGAAGGATCATAGCATAAGTAACAAAAAGTTCTAATATTTTGTCATTTACAATGGTGTTTATCTGAACTTTTGGCCTGGAGGATAACAAGGCTCACTTTGAATAAACATGGCAATATTTATTATTTTTAGTGAAACCGACCTTCCATTCACCCCCCTTTTATGGCTGAGCTGCTTATAAATTCCCAAAGGATTATTTGAAAAATCCTACTTATATCTGCCAGCCTTATCAGTAGGGCAGGAGTTCATGTATTGTAACAGGAGGTCAGATTTCGGTCATGGTCTTATAGATGGGGCCAAGCACCTGTAAATTCTTCCTTTGGTGACTAAAGTGAAGTACAATATCAAACAGGCAGTGAGACTTTTCTAGGAAGTGCTGAACTTTGGCAGGAAGGGCAAACTTGGACAGGGGGAGGGGTGGGAAGAAAGTGAACAAGGGTCACATAGTGGTTAATTGAAGCTTGGTCCTTGATAGAGTAATGCAATGGAAGTGTGTAGGCAAAGATAGATGTATTTTATGAAATTATTTTAAGCAATTTATATTGCTAAGTCTTCATGAAGTTTCATGGTGGGTAGGTAAGGGGCAGGATATGAAGCATCATTATTACAATCATTAAAGATAATTTTTTGAAAAAGCAAAAAATAAGCTAAAATTTCACTGGAAAGGAAGTTATCAATAGTGATGATCATCTGAAATTCTTCTATACAGTATAGTGGTAGGTAAAAGGATAGACAGACTCTCTTAGTAAGACAAAAACAGTCTGCCTTGCAAACTTTTTGAAAACTTTATCAACCTAGTGATGTCTGCCATGTTTATAGACTCCAAGCCTCAAGCCCAGGTCAATTTGGACAAAGATTTGCATGTGTCTCTGCATGCTGTACACACTACAGAATCTTTCTGAATTTTTTCCAGTTTTTGTACTCACTTACCCTTTCCTCACTGGAAGGGTAGGTGTTCCATAACAAACAGCTTGGGTGTCATTAAGAGAGACTGGAGGAGTAAAGACAACCATATTACTGGTTTGTGGGTCTCATTTGTTTCCTCATCTTCTGGTATCTTGGTCTCTAGTGATTGACATCATCTGCTCATTAACTGTTTTTCTTGTTAATCATAGATAAAAAATGGTAAAGTGTACACCTTTGATATATATACTTTTCTACAAGTATGCTGTGCCATCAAGCTCCTCACAATTATAAATAAGTTTACTTTAAAGATTTCTGCATCTTGGGCTAAGGGATAGCAATGATAGCAAGACAGGGCTTTTTTAGTAAGCAGTAATCCCAATATTAAGTGAATCATAAGAACCTCAATTATTTTTAGTTCTCCTTCAATCACTAAAGAAGACCAGCCTAAGATGTAAGGGACTGCAAATGCCACTGTTGAGTGAATTCATTATTACCAAGACTTTAGTGAGTGCAGTATTTCTTGAACAAGAGGCATCTGAGATTTTGATGAAAGCTAGAAACTCTTTCACCAGACAGAATGTACCTATGCACATGTGTGTGATATTTTGCTTGGAATTTCAGTGGCTTCCCTACCTCCTGAATCTTATCCATAGACCCCAGAAAGAACCCTCATTGAAGGGGAAGTGCAGACTGAGTCATTTCAAGTATCGTCTGATGATAGACCTATGCCCCAAAATAGCTCACCCTAATCCCATTTGAGTATCCCCTTTTATAAGCCTTCTAAGAACTTCCAGCTACTTTGTCTTTTTCTTAGATTTGGAAACCTTGCCAAAAATTAAATTTAAAGGCATATTTCAAAGTGATCTTATATTTATGTCATAAATCTTTATTCCCTGGGGAGCCATTTTGCCATGTAAGCTGGTGGCCTATTTGTTGTTGTTGTTAAGTATAAGTTAGCCTTAACAGATAAACTAATTGTTTTGTCTTCTAAATTCTTTTACCTAGAAGAACAAAGCAGAAATTTAGAGAGGATCATGACAACTATAGTTAGTAGTTGATCTCCCTGAATAGAGTAATTCTGTTAATTGCAGAATATTTGCCTTTCATCTGCTTTAAAAAATATTTCTTTTTAAGTACTTGGCTGTAATTTGGAGAAGAGAATCAGAAGCCATCACAATCCTTCCTGGCTTTTGTAGGGGCTGAATGTAGGGTGGAGTGGGTAGGAATCTTTCTGGAACATGTTTTTCCCACCCTAATCTAAGGATTTTTTTCTGTTTGGTTTGTACTGGTAACTGGGGAAGGAACAAAAACCATGGTCTGAAGCTATAGATAATAGCAAAGAAAGGTTTTAAGAGTAGAAAAAGAAATAGATATAAGCAATTCTAAGTGACATGCTTCCTGATGTGTTAAGGGAATTACTTAGTGAAATTATTTAAGGAACTTTGATAGCAATTGGCTATTTTATGAAAACACTTGGAAAATAAATACTCAAAGAGTCTAAGACATTCCTGGGGTTTTCAATGAAAGAAAAAGGACTAGTTTGGGTATTCTCAGGGTTAAGCTTTAAGATCCTTTTGTTTAGTGGTAGTTGAAGGGCTGTTTTAATATATATTTATGGTAATATCATCTTGGATTTTATGTAGCACTTTGTTCAGTAGCCTCCAGATGTGGGGGAAATGTCTCACTAGATGGAGACTAGTTTCACTCTGAACCACCCTCTGAAATAGATCTTGCATTGGCATCAGAACTGAGATCTTAGGATTCTTATTCTTCTACTTTTATCAGAAGTTGTCTTAGTTTTCTAGTGCTGCTGTAAATACCACAAGTTGGTAACTTTAAAGAACAGAAATTCATTTTCTCACAGTGCCAGAAGTTCAAATCAGGGTCTCAGCCAGGTCAACTTCTTCCTTACTGGGGGTTCCTTGGTTCTTGGTGATCCTCACATGGCATCTGTCGTCTTCTCTTTGTACTTGCATATCTTTTTATTTATGTTGCTCTTTATCTAACTCAGAAGTGATTAGGTTCAGGACTGCTAATCAGAAGGCCCACCAGCCACTCCTTGGAAAAAAGATTGAGTGATCAACTTTCATGGAGATATGGCCTTGGAAATCCAAGGAGGGGTCACTATGAGTCACAATCAACTCTATGGCAGGGAGGTTTTTGTTTTTGTTTCTACACTGGTATGACCACAACTGACTGATTATATTACATTAGATTGCGTTGTAGAAGGTGATTACATTAGACTAGATTACATCTTATTTGGTATAAAAGGAGCTCTGGTGGTGCAGTGGTTAAAGCATTTGTCTGCTAACAGAAGGTCCACAGTTCAAACCCACCAGTTGCTCCAAGGGAGGACGATGAGGCAGTCTGATTCTGTTAAGATTTATAGCCTTGGAAACCCTATGGGAGCAATTCTACTCTGTTCTGCACGGTCGCTGTGAGTTGGAATTGACTCGATGGCAGTGGATGGGTTTAATTAGTTATAATATAATTATATTAGGGTTAGGATTCTAACACATATTTTGGGGGACATGGTTCAGTCTATAATAGAAGACATCGTTGCTGTTTATTAATCAAGTAAATTTAGCAGCAAGAATTGGAACATACAGTTTTTGTCAGTGCTGCTCACCAGCAATTGATATAGCACTGACTGCAATGAACAGATGGAACTATGAGTAGCTTTTTAATTTTCATTAAAATTAATAGTACTTACCCATAGCCTAGCCTAGTTTTTGCTTGTTTTGCATTTTTTTAAGAGCTATCCTGATTCTGTTTTAAACATTGAGACTGTTGACTTATATTTATTTTGTAGTTGTCATTGTTTTTTTTTTTTTGACTCGTGGTGACCTCATATAATAGAGTAGAACTTCCCTATAAGTTATCTAGGTTTTAATCTTCAGGAGAACAGATCACCAGCTCTTGCTCCTTCAGAGTGGATGGGGAGGTTTGAACTGCCAGTCTTCAGGTTAGCAGCCAAGTGCTTAACCATTCAGCCACTGGGGCTCTGTTTACTTTTTATAACTAAAAAAAAATAATAATAATTATTTAAAGTCTTTCAGTTTTATACAAAGACACTTACTTAAATGTGCATTTAAATATTGGTTTGGGTTTAAAAGCTAGCAGTCATTTATTAGTCCTTTGCTACAAATGAAGGCAAGTAACACATATCTGTATGCAAAATTCTAGGGCCTAGAGTTTTCAAATTTTTTTTTTTCCTAATTTGATGTTTCTAAAGATAATGTTACAGAGAAATGGAAATAATATTTTGCCTGTGGTAAGAAATTGGAAATTATGGATACTGAATTCCAGCATGTCCAGAGACATATGTATATCTGGAAATCCTTATAGTAGTTTCTGGAGCTATATTTCTGAAAACATTGGTCTCATCAGTTATTCTGTTTTAAAAAAAGGAGTTTGGCTCCTATAGGCAAAAACATCACTGAAACTCTGCATACTGTGTTGCCTTCTAGGGTTGTTTATAGTTCACATTAGTATGTTCAAGTATATTCTGAGAAGATCTGCAAAAATATGAACATGTAAAACTTTAAGCCAGCATTTCCTAGTACACTGGTAGATACAGAGATCATCAGGACACTCTGCTCTTGAAAATTAATAGGTTAGGGAAATGAAAGAAATACTTTGTAAGAGACTCTGAAGAGGCCTGTTTTTTTTTTTTTTTTTAAATCTATAATGTTTATTGGGAGTTCTGGTAGCATAGTACCTAAGGCATTTGACTGCTAACCAGAAGGCTGGCAGTTCAAACCCACCAGCCACTCCTCGGAAGGAAGGTTGGGCAATCTATTTCCATAGAGATACCGCCTTGGAAACCCAAGGAGGGGTCGCTATGAGTTAAATAGACTCGATGGCAGTGAGTTTGGTTTTTTTAATCATGTTTATTTGAGATCTATAAAGTTTCAGTGGGAAATAAAAGAACATTGAATTTCTAATGGAAAAACTTTCCTGATCATAGCAATTTGAAATAAGTAGGCACCATTTTCAAATCATTTGAGGTAGCATTGGTTTTAGAGAGGAATTCTTACATCTATATACTTGGAAATTATTTTTAAGGACTCTAAATGATTGTTTAGTATTTCAAAAGCTGTTATTTAGACGCTATTCCTCTTTGATCCTTTTAATAACTGATGTTTTATTATTTAAAAATGGGGTTTATTTTACGTCTCAAATATTCTGATTTCCCCATTATCTAATATAAATAAATGCAAGTTGTACTAGTGAGGTACCAACTTACATTGTTAGAAAAGATCTAGAAGCTTTCCGGTTTGTTTCCTTGGTGATCTTTAGTACTTCTGAGCAACAAGAATGCGTATTTTAAGTATTTTTTAGAGAAATTTTTTTTAATGTGGAAAGTTTTGTCCTGAAATAGTTGGTGACTTTTAAGTTGTCCACTTCTGACACTTAACAGATTGTCTCATTGCTCTCCTGCCATATCTCACTGCCTCCCAGTTTCATTGACCCACTAGTGCCTGGTGAAGTTAGATAGGCGTAAACACTACATAGATCATAGGGAAAAGCTGAGGGTGAGATACTTTGTGCACTGCATTGATAAGGACACAGGAAAAGCCATTTACAGTGATAACTTTCCTGTAGTATGGACTAATGGGCCCTGGTTTGTAGTAGCTGTAATCTAACTTTTTATAATTGTGATATTGCTCTTTTAACCTGATGACCTTATTACCCATGTGCATACATATCATTTAGCCTTGAATAAAACGAGAGGCAAAAAAATGTGAACTTTTCTTTTTTTAAATTTTCTAGACATGCTTGCATCTGTTTTTCAAAATGCTTGCTTTAGGAGGGTTGAACTTTCCAAGTGTGATTAGGTTTTATTTATTTTATTTTAAACAACAACATCTCACTTAAACAGATTTAGATACCACAATGATATAAAGACTATTTTTTAAACTCCAACAAAGTGAACAAGAAAAAATTCATTCTTTATATAACACCCAGTAATCCTTTTAAACACAATTTTAATCACATGAAGACTGTGCTTAAAATAGTTTGTCATTGTTCTTAAAGTCCAAACTTCTTAACATAGTCTGTGTAGTCTTCTGGTTCTATCCTTGGCTCCCCTCTCATCTCATTTCTGGGAACTCTTGTCCCCTTGCCTACTCACAGTCTATGCCCTGGATATACCAATCCTCATTGTTCTTTCACAGCGATGCTTTTGCACAGACAGATCCCTCCCTGAAACATACTTTTCATTTTCTTTCCCATTTCCCAAGAAATGCAAACCAATAAGTATTTCCTTTTGATATTTCTCCCTATTAATTATGATGAAGTTCTCCTATTTACTGAGGTCTCCGGAGTTGTCATTTAGAACTTTCTCTCATTCCATGCTTGCAATCAAATGTCTTTTTTTTTTTTTTTTTTTTAAGTTTGCCTTTTCCTTTCTGTTATGGTTCTGACTGACA
>NW_006921941.1:237535-239294 GCF_000298275.1 Orycteropus afer afer | reverse complement strand
AGAGCTGGACAATGAATAATGAAGACTGAAGAAGAGTTGATGCTTTTGAGTTGTGGTGCTGGTGAAGAATGCTTATAAAGTACCATGGACTGCTAAAAGAACTAACAGATCTGTCCTGGAGGAAGTGCACCCAAAATGCTCCTTGGAAGCGAGAATGGCCAGACTTTGTCTTACCTATTTTGGTCATGTTGCCAGAAGGGACCATTCCTTAGAGAAGGATGTCATGCTTGGTAGGGTGGAGGGTCGATGAAAGAGGGGGAGGCCTTCAATGAGATGGATTGACATGGTTGCTGCGATGATGGGCTCAAGTATAGCAGGGATCGTGGAGCTGGCGACGGATCAGACAGTGTTTCATTCTGCTGTGCATGGGGTTGCTATGAGTCGGAAACAATTCGATGGTACCTAATGACAACAATAACACCACGTTGTTCTCCCACTGTATCTAGGATCTGCTACATAGATTCCCCCTCTAAGTGGTCAACAGTGGTAGCCAGGTGCCATGTAGTTCTTTTGGTCACATAGTTGTATAGGCTGAGGATCACATGATATACCAGTTGCTGGGACTAATTGTTTCCATGTGTCTTTGGTTTTTTTTTCATTCTTCTTTGCTCTGGATGAGGATAGACCCATCGTTGCATCTAGATGGCTGCTTGCAAGCTTTTAAGATCCTAGTCACTACTCGCAAAAGTAAGATGTATTACAGTGCTTTTGTGTAGTAAGTTATGCCAGTTGAGCTTGATGTCCCCTGTGACTACGGTCCTGAGCCCACAGGTCCAACTACTCCCTCCCTCTGGGTAGCTGGTTGTGGCCAAGAAGTGACTACAGCCTTCCCCTTTGTCAGCTCTACTATATCCCTGGGAATTCTTACAGAACATGCAAATACACTTGTAGGAACATTGTCTGCCAACCCTATACATGGTATTGGTCACACTTCCCCCTGCATAGACATACTTAATAGTTCAGCCTGTCCACCCATCTATCCACCCGTATCAATGTTCGCCTTTACTGACAGTGCAGTACTGTATGTGTGAAAGGGTTCATCTTTGTCGTCTGTACCTCCTACGTACTTTCTATGTCTTCCTCTTCCTCAAAGCCACAGTTTTGATCACTCACATTTGGTACATTGCCCTCTCTTCACCTCAATCAGTACTTGTGTCTACCTATCTAACAGTGTTCCCACCCCTCCCTTCCCACCTCTACAAAGAAAATTTCCTTTCATATATGTACCTTTCCTTGACTTTTTATGATAACAGACTAATACAATATTTGTCCTTCTGTGATTGACTTATTTCACGCATCATAATGTCCTCCAAGTTCATCCATGTAATGTGGTGTTTTGCTGATTCTACATTATCAATATACATTAATTCTACATTATAATGGGTTTTAAACTATGTAAGAAATAACTCATCCCTAATCTTGAGCTTTTATTCATTTACAGAATACATAAATAAGTACAAAATGATGCAGCGTGTGTTTAATACTTATTTGTAAAAATATCTGTTGTTGCTGAAAGCTACAGTGCATTCTGATCTGAGGAGAATGGACTGAGAAAAAGATTTCTGGTGACTGCCTGACTATGTCTTTTGGAAATGTTGGTCCTTTCATGCCCTAGGACTACTGCAAAGATAGAAGTATTATAGTGCCCTTCAGGTGGCTTAATTTTCTAGAAGTTTGAAGCTAAATCATCATTGTATACATCACAATGTATATATACTAGTGTGTGTGTGTGTGTGTGTGTATGTATATATATATATAT